>NC_091475.1:101507497-101811497 GCF_036971445.1 Narcine bancroftii | reverse complement strand
GATTTAGCATATGTTGACTCATGAAATGCAGATTCAGCATATGAGTCGACCGTTAAAAAACCAAAAAATCATCCACCTGTGACAGATTTTCATTGAGATTTTTATTGAAAACAACAACATAATTAGCACCCTTCAAAACCACTCTCGCTATCATTAACTGAAGCAAAAATGGCAGCAAGCACATCCATACTCTCACTGTTTAAACAGTCATCACATCAATCCCAGACTGTATCTGATGAGGCGGTTTCAGCTTTGTTGTCCGTGTCCCACAATAAATCATCTTCCATGCCATCAATTGCACAAAAGATACTGCTCTTTTTGAACAATTTTAACAGTCTCTATTTTAACTTTGTCTCATGTCTTGAGCACAAAGTTACACAGCACATCAACTGATTACCCCGCCTTTTTTAAATGACTTTTCTGCACTCGACATCCATGTATTACATTCCTCGTACACGTGGTTTTTGACTGGTTTGTTCAAGCAGACATCAAGAGATTGCAATAGAGACATCAAATCACCCAAGATAACTGCCATGTAAGTATTATGTAGTGCTCATCTATTTTTAGACTTCTCTGTTAAGTGGCTACGAAACATATCACAGACCAACAAACTTTTCCTTGCATAAACCACCTGGCAACCTATTCCACACATTGTCTTTGTGTCTTGATATGCCTCTTAAATGGCAGTGTGCATTCCTGGTCATCAGCTTCTCATCAGTTGTCTCACCTGTCTCATCGGCTTAATGTGGCTTTTAATGTTCCCTATGCTTTCGGCCAAATAGCCCAAAATGCCTCATGGTCATGCCATCTTTCCTGTCTGTTTCAACAGTTAAATAAACACATCTATATATAAATATGGCTTGAAGATCTTGAAGATTTCTCTCACGGCAACTTCGCTATAACCAGTGTGTACCTGATGAAGGGCCCAGGCCCGAAACATTGGTTACCCTTTACTTCGTATGGATGCTACATGAATTGCTGAGTTTATCCAGCACATTTGTGTATTGCAGTCAATCCCAGCTTCTGTAAATATTCTTGTTTAACTTTACTACAATCAGAAAATCTGTATAAGTGTTGCCAATTGTTTTCAGAATTGTCTGTATAACCATAACACCAATACATTCAATCAATAACAGTCTTCGTTGGCTCAAGCTTGACCTAATAATTTAATTGATGATCCACCTCAGATCAATATTGAGAGGATATGTTGGGAGTAATAACAGCCAGTCCTATAAACAATGAAATGCCAGCCTAATCAAGTGTTACAAAAGACTACTTGCATGCAATATTGCAAAAGCAATGTACAATAAAGAGAACTAAGTGATCTCATAAACAGTAAAATTCAACTGTGCCCATCACATAATCACTGTGGCTGCAATAGCAGATCAGTGACTGGGAATCCTACATCAACTGGCTCATCTCATCACACCCCAAGGATTGTCCATCGGTTAAAAATACAAGCCAGAAGTGAGAGAGAATACATTCCAATAGCCTGGATAAGTGCAGGAGTAACAGCTCTCAAGATTTCAGATTTATTGTCAGAGTACATACATGACATCACATACAAATCTAAGATTCCTTTTTCATGCAGGCACAGCAGAATTACCATTAGTTGGTAGTCCAAAAAGATCAACTCTTCCACTCCATTTGGCTTGTTTGGTTCCCCATCTATGACCTTGAACATTTATTCTTTGAGCTTCAGTTCATAGTGAATGCACTCAATCACTTCTACTGATGGCACCATCAGCACCTCCCAAACCCATGATCTCAACCATTGAGAGGATAAGATCAGAAAGACCATGAGAATACCATCAAGCACAGGTTTCCTTCAAAAGCCCACACGATCCTGGCTTAGAAATATATCACCACTCCTTCATCATCAATGTCTCTAACTCCCTGTAGAACACCACTGTGGCAACACCTTCAGAACCTGCAGTGGTTCAAGAAATACATTTCAAGAGCAATTGAGGATGGACAATAAATACTGGTCTTGCCATCCTGAAAATAAATAGAAAAAAATTGACAATTGTTGCTTGTAGCATCAAAGGAAGTCTACATTTTTAAAAAATATCAATACAGTGTATCATAGAAATCCCAATCCCTGCTTACTATCAATGATGTCTTCGCTAACTCATAATGATTACTTTGATCAACCACTCCTTTTTAAGTGTGGATTTATAGAGAGCTGAATGAGTGGAGACATATTTGACATAATTGAGGAAATATGACCTTGTAGAGTGTATGAATGTTTTAAGATGGACATGGAGATAGATAAGTCGAGGAAGGGAAGAGAAGAATCAGTTATGGACCATTGAAAATGAGAGAAAGGTGGAAATTAGCATCTTCTTCTTCAGTGAGAGTTACAGGATTTATTCTCAGTGCCGATGAGGAACTGCAATACATTGTCATGTTCGAACATCGAGTTACACAGAAGGAAAATATCCTTTGTGCTTGCTCCCCATACTTTTCTTGTCAGTACAGTTCACAAGTTTGGAAGATGCTAATTAATTATGTCCTATTAAAAAAATGTTCAATCAGTATTGAAAGAAATGTTAGTTATCATTGGAATATGAATAGGCTTTTTTTCTGATAACATATTGAAACAAAATGACTGATAAAACATCATGGAGCCATATAGTATTAGAACAGGCTTTTCAGCCCCACCAGTCCACACTGAACAATATGGTATTTTGGCCTAATCCAATGTGCCTGAACTTAGTCCATATCTCTCTAAGCCTTGCTTATCCATAAATCTTCAAACTGTCTTTTGAATGTTGTCAGTGTGCTCACCTACTTTCTTCTGGCAGTTCATTCCAGCTATGGGCCAACCTCTGAAATGAAAAATTTGACTCTGAGGTCCCTCTTAAGTCTTTCCCTTCTCAGAGTTATGTGATCATCTACCCTGCAGGAAGGCCTGTGAGCATTCATTTTATCCATGTCCCCTCATGAGTTTGCAAACCCCTAGATCACACATGTCAAACTCTGGCCCGCGGGCCAAATTTGGCCCGCGATATAATTATATTTGGCCCGCAAGATCATTTCAAAAATGTATTAGAGGTGGCCCACCGATGCTGTTTTTTGGTAATGTCACCCCCACCATCCTCCCCCTTCATTGCACATCCTTCCCCATTGTAACACGAGAAATTGTAACATGAGAAGTCTGTCGATGTCATCAGCCGGCAAGCCGGTTGGAAGGCTCCTCGCACAACCAGTCACTTCTCCCACCTGTCGAGCGGTGTGGCAGATTGGCGAGCACATGTGATTTCCTGTCGGCGCGATGAGCATGGCAGGCTGCGCACAGTCCCCGGGCAGCGCGAGCCCCGCGCTACTGGCACCGGACGGGCCTTCCACAGCACGAGCACACTTCACCCGGTCGCCATGGCCTTCAGCGCTTGCACCCGCGCAGACCCCAGGGACGGCTGGTTCGGCCCTGCACGTGAAGAGAGAGATGGTGGCTGTCCGCAAAGGCTGATCGGCAGCGCGCTGGGCCTGAGTGGGTGGGTAAGCAGGGGTGGGCAGAGGGTGTAGGTGAGGAGTAATGGGCAGGGGAAGTTATGGTGGTGTGAGGGGCAGTTAGAGGGAGGGATAAGTAGAAGGAGGGGTGGATAGGGAAGAGGTAAAAGGGGAGGGGCAGGGCGAGTAGGGGAGGGGTGATTAGAGGGTGAGAGACGGGTAGAGGGAGGAACAGGTTGAGGGGAGAGGCAGTAGAGGGGCGTGTATAGGATGGGGTGGGTAGAGGCAGAGCGAGTGGAGTGAGCGGTGAGTAGAGGTTGGGTAAAGGACTGGTCAGGTAGAGGGATGGTGGGTCGAGGGTGAATAGAGGCCTAGAGCCTGAGGAATGAGCAGGAAATGCTGAGTCCTGATGCAGGCCAAAATGGACACAGCCTGTGAATGCTGACTACATCTCCACAGGGACCAAATAGGTTTCCCTCAGGTCAAGCAAAGGGTGAACTTGAGCTACCTACTCCTGACCTGTAACATTATCCTCCTAAAGATATATACTAAAGTTTAACATTACATATGTTGATAGAAGAGAAAACATGCAGATGTTGTTGAAAATTTTCAATAAATATTTAGTTCGGCCCTCGACTTAGTCCAAGTTTTTAATTTTGGCCCTCCGTGAATTTGAGTTTGACACCCCTGCCCTAGATTATCACCTTTCAATCTCCTTCACAAGTAAGTTTATTGAACCTCTCCCTATAACTCAACTCCTCCAGCAACAACCTGATCAATCTCCTTTACACCCTTTCCAAATTATTGTTGACCTTCCTGTAGCTGGGTGAGCAGAACTGAATGTAATACTTTGTGTGGACTCACCAATGCTTAATATAGTTGAATCATCAGTTCCAAACATTTGTACTCTATGCCTTACCCAATGAAATCTAGTATGCCAAACGCCTTCTTCAGCCCCCTTATTAACCTGAGTTACCACTTTTAATGAACTATGCACCTGATCCCCAAGGTCTCTCTGTTCCACTACACTTTCCAGGGCCCTACAATTCATAGTTTAAGTTTTACCCTGGTTTGACTTACTTAACTGCCAGTATTTCTTCCCTGATACTATTTGTGTAGTCCAGAACGTTGCAATTTGTTTTCTCTAATTCCTTGCTTCCATGATCTCCTCCACAGTAATGTTTGATAAGTATCCATTCAAAATCTGACCCATCTCCTATGGATCGACACAAAAATGGACTTGTTGATCTTTACAGGGATCAGTTTTCCCCTAACTCTCAATATACCTACATAGTTTTTTTTTCTCTCTCTAAAAGACAGCCATGAAAGAGAATTTCAGCCTAGAAGCTAAATTTGGAACAGGCAATATAACAGAAATAAAACAAAAAGAGAATCACAAAAAGAACAGAATTAGAGACGTCAAATTTAAACCCAAAGTCACCAACAGTGAGGCTGAAATCGTGTCTTGAAGGTTGTAAAACTAACTGATCCTTCCACAGTTCACTTTCTGCATAATGATTACATTTACTTGTTAAAGATGCAAAGATATCAGAGTGGAAATTAATCAAACTACTGTAGCCTGATGATTCAGATCCTCTGGATAAACATGAAGTACCAGAAGCAACCAAACACAGATTAAATCAAGAATAGAGAGACAAATTCAAAATTCAGATCTAAGTCAGAGCCACATAAATCTGACTCAAATGAAAGCTCTCAATGGAGGTCAAGATCTGCCTTTGATGGAAAAAACATCTCGTGCCTCTTCATTGAATGAGTAAAATTCTTGCCCATCAATCTGAAAGATTTGAATAGGAGGAAGGACCCTCCTCAAGTGCTTAAGCTTAATTTGAAAATGAAAAAAAAAAGTTTGTGATTGAAATTGTGCAGAATAACAGTGAACAGTATCATTCAATTGAAACAATACACACTCACTCATTCTTCTCTCTCTCTCTCTCTCTCTCTCTCTCTCTCTCTCTCTCTCTCTCTCTCTCTCTCTCTCTCCCTTCCACCCTCATAATCCTATTCATCTACTGCCTTTTTTGTTTCAAAGAAAAGAAGAGCAGGCTCATCAGCCTCACTCATAATTATAATTCTTCTTCAAGCTGGAAATATTGTGGTAAATTTTCTCTGCTCCCACTTTACATTCTCCCTAATCCATTTTTCCTGTAGGATATTAATGGTCAGTTTTACTCAGTAGCCAAATTTGTATTTTATTCAGTTCCTGTAAGGGATCTAAACCTTTGGTGCAACCAACAAATATAAAAATCCTGCATTTCTTTCTAAATATTTTATCTATCTGATCTATACCACGATGGATTTTTGTTGGGGACTTTGGAGAGCAGGAAATGGAAACACAGCACTGCTCTGCGGGATCCTACTGCCAACGGCTCTATACAGGTGTTAAGTGCTTAGTTAAAAGAGCCAATAGGACATCTCTTCCCCCCACCCTCACCCCATTGAGAAGGAGAAGCATATGAGATGACACAAGATAATAATGGCAGCATGTTTGCAAAGTGGTTTGTGCAACACCTTTACAGCATCAGAGATCAGGACCAAGTTCAAATCCCGCACTGCCTCTAAGGAGTTTGTACCTTCTTCCCCCTATCTGTGTGGGATTTTTCTGGGAACTCCGATTTCTTCCCACCATTCGAAATGTACTGGGGGGTGAAGGTTAATTGGGTGCAAATTATGTGGCATGAACTCATAGGCTGAAATGGCTTGTTACCGTGCTTTATGTCTAAAATTTAAAAAAAATACAGCGGACCAGCATGGGTCTCAGTGGCAGAAGGACACACACAGGCTGCGGGCTTGCAGTCGAAAGACTCACAGAGTCTGCTGGCTGCTGGTGACTTGTGGTTGAAGGACTCACATAGGCTGTGGGCTTATAGGAACCAGATATTGGAACCAGATTCGATAAGGCTCTAAGGCCAAGAAGGGCTTCAGGAGCTGAGAACTTGCTGACTGTATTGAAGATTAGGATCAAGAGCTCACTTTGCTGATGGTTTGAACTGGAGTCTGTGTAGTTGCAGAGGCTTTGGGAGCTCTGGAGGCGAATCCACAGACACTGTATCTCTGAAGGGACTCACATTGCTTCTCTTTCTCTTATTGTTCGGGGCATGGGCAAATGCTCATATCAACTCATTGTATGCCTTATGGCAGACAGAAGTTGAAGTATATCATGTATACTACATTTTAACGTGACAACAAAAGGAACCTTTGAATCTTTGATCCCTCAGTCCTCAATCTTATCTTAGTATACAACTATTGTTGTGTATTCCCTTTCGCAATTGCCTTATTTCACAATTCTCCAAACTTTCATTTGCCACTTTTGGTCCCATATGAGTCCATTAATAGCATCCTGCAACCTAAACTTCCCTTTTTCAATACAGATGCATAAAAATTGTTTCCTCCGTGTCAATTATAATGTTAAATGATTGAAAAAAATGTCTTACTGTGGCAAGAAGTAAATCACAAAATTCTGCAGACTCTGTGGTTGAAGCAAAAAGCACACTATGCTGGAAAAGCTCAGCAGGTCAAACAGTGTCCTTTATGTAACAAAGCTAAAATTACATAAGCCAAGGAGCATAGTATCAAATCACACACCACCCCAAGTCACTGAAGGTTCCATGAAAACTACACAGCTTTTATGTTCTTGACCAATCTACCATGTTGGACATTATCAAACATTTCTAAAAATACATATAAATGGCATCAAATATTTTAGGATTTATAAATTCTCATTCAAAACTTCTCAAAAATGTCAGCTATTAGTCCATTGTGATCACCAACTTCAGAAATCTAGTTGCACTTCAGTCAATATTGTGCAACACATAGCCACTGCCACATATCACACATGAAATTCATGTGATTGAGGAAGAATTTCCACCTTAAAATACCTTATTATCGTAAAATAAGAAGTATCTGCAGCTGATGTCTTGTTTTACAATTGTTTTAAATTTTTGATGAAGGATAATCATCTTCAATTCATGAAGACATCATTTGTAATTTTCCTACCGCCACAATTGTTCCAAATGCAATGTTGCTTGCTCTCTACTCAGTCCTGGATCACTTAGACAAGAGCAAGCTTCAAAACCTGCACCTCTGCACCTCCCACTGCAATTGGATCACTGACTCCTTCATTGGAAAGCCACAGTCAGTGAGAATACGTAACATCTCATCCTCAACACAGGTTATGTCAAGGATGTGTGCTTAGCCCATTGTTCTACATCCCTGACTGTGTGGTAGGCAAATGCCATTAACAAATTTGCTGATGACACCATGGTCATGGGCAGAATCACAGAGAACAATGAGGAAGTGTACAGAATGGAGAGAGATCAGCTAGTTGAGTGGTATCACAACAACAACCTTGCACTCAATGTTAGCAAAACTAAGGAATTGATCATGGACTTCAGAAGGAGGAAACCAGGAGAGCACAACACAGGTCTCAGGAAGGATTCAGCAATAGAAAGGGTAAAGAACATTAAATTCCTATGTGTCAACATCTCTGAAGATCTATCCTAGGCACTTCATGTTGATGAAAGCATGAAGAAGATTCACTAGTGACTATACTCCTTTTGAAGTTTGATGATTTCGTATGTAATCAAAGATTCTTGCAAATTTCTGCAGGTGTACTGTGGTTGCATCACAGAGGGGTATGGACAGCCAATGTACAGGAAATGAAAAGGCTACAGAGAGTTGTGAACTTGGCCAACACCATCTTGGGCTTTAGTCTTCACTCCATTGAAGAGATCTCCAAGAGGAGGTGGCTTAAGAAAGCAGCCTCGATGTTAGAGGACCCTCACCACCAGGCCATGCCCTCTTCACACTTCTACCATGAGGAAGGAGGTACAGGAGCCTAAACAGACACCTAATGGTACAAAAACAGCTTCTTCCCCTCCGCCATCAGATTTCTGAATGGACAATAAGCCAAAGACACAATCTCACTCTTTCTTTTCTTTTGCACTTTTTTTTTTAAATGGTGAAAAGTAACATAACCATTTTGCAACTGTAATGCACAAAAATGCTGGCACAAAACAACAAATTTCATGACACATGTTCATGATGATAAATACAGATTCTGATTTTGATCTGTGCTGGGGTCAGCTTCTGAAACAGTCACAAATGGCGAGGAGGAAAGAATCAAGTGCTAAATTTGCTGACTAAGTTGGTGGCATAGTATTTTGTGTCGATGGAATAAAAAATGTCAAAGGAACATTGAAATATAGAGTTACAGAACAAAAATTATGACAAATGGTGCTTCTTGTGGGGAAATCATACAATTGGACATTTATCAAAATGAAAGTTCAAATTTATTGTCATCACATACAACCCTGAGATTCTTTTTCATGCGGGTCAGGCAGAATTTCTACTTATCGCTAACTGTAAAATGTACTCAAGAAAAAAAGATGTATACAAAAGAGAGAAATATAAATAAAGAAAGAAATACAAAAATACAGAAAAAAATATTCTTAAATGAGTCCCTGATTGAGTCTGTTGTTGAGGAGTCTGATGGTGGAGGAGTAGCAGCTGTTCCTGAACCTGGTGGTGCAAGTTTTATGGCGCCTACACTTTTTTTCTGATGGCAGCACTGAGAACAAAGCATGCCCTGGGTGGTGTGAATCCTTGATAATTGCGGTTGCTCTCGCAGCGTTCCATGTTGATTTTCTTGATTGTCAGGAGAATTTTGCATGTGATGTACTGGGCTGTGTTCACTACATTTTGCAGGCCTTTCTGCTCAGGTATTTGTGCCTTCATACCAAGCTATTATGCAGCCAATCAGCACAGTTTCCAGTGCACATCTGACAAGTTTGCCAAGGATTCTGATGACATAGCAATCCTCCGAAAACGCCTGAGGTGCTGATGTCCTTTTATCATGATGACATATTGGTATGATGGATCCAGGATAGGTCCTCTAAAATAGTGATTCACAGGACTTGACATTTTCTCAGCCTCTCCATGTACGATTCCCCCAGTGATTGCTGGATCATACACTTCTGGTTTTCCTTTCTTGAAGTCTACAATCAGCTCCTTGGTCTTGATGATATTGAGTGTGTTGTTCTTGTTGTTAGCACACCATGTTTTCAATCTCCCTCCTGTTTGCTGTTTATACAGCCCACTAAGGGGGTATCATCAGCAAATTTGTAAATTGATTTGTTGTCATACTGAGCCACACAATTATAGGTGTAGAGCTAATAAACCAAGGAGCTAAGTATGAAACCCTGTGATGATGGAGATGGTGGAGGAGATGTTCTCGCCAATTTGCTCTACTGGTGGTCTGGAGGAGAGGAAATCCAGGATCCAGTTGCACAGTGTGGCATTGGACCCAAGAAGAATGAATCAGTGTTGACTAAATGGTGTGAAGCAAGGAATTGTGTGAGGACAGAAAAGGGCCAGTCAGTGAAAAGTGGGGGACAAATAAAAATATTGAAAAAGACTAATGCATACATTAAGGGGTGGCATAAAAAGAGGTGGATGTTATATTACTGTACAACAGGACACACAATGTGTAAATTAGAGCCGAAATGTAAATTCTATAATCTGACATCAAACTCACACTTCCTTACTCAAAGGAAGTAGAAATATATAATGCCCTCCCATTTCCAGGACTGAAATATCATGCAAATGAAATTTGAAAATGAATCAAGACAAAGACGCCACACTTAGTATTCGTCCAAGACAGCCTTAAACCTAACAGCATGAACAATGATGTTTCTAATTTTAGGTAACCCCTTACCCCTACCCCTATTTGATTCCTCTATTTTCATCACTTCTTTAAAAATATACCCCCTAACTTATCTTCCTCCCTCCCTTCTTAATTGTTTTTCCCTCCATCAGTCTCGTCCCTTCTCATACCCTTTATCCTATACCCTATCACTTCTGGTCCCTCTCCCTTCCTCCTTTATGTACATAACCACACCCTTACATCTAGTCTTCATGAAGAGTCCAGATCCCAAATATTGACATGCCTTTTCTATATATGGATGCTGTCTAATCTGCCAAGTCCTTCAGCAATTCTTTGTCTGCAGCAGATTAACAAGGTTGATGGAAAATTTCAATATTCAGTTGAACACATTTTTGTTAGGAAAGGATATTAATGGTTATGATAAACATGGTGGTTAGATGATGTCAAGTAATAGAGCAGCCATGGCATTAACAAACTGTCATAAATTTGATTAAATTCCTCAATTTATTTTCGATTGGTAGTCAATTGCTGCAATTTCCAAGTAAAGCTCAAAATATGAAAAAAAAAGACATTCTGGTGTTCAGATACCACTCCATTGTTTCCAATGTTTTTTCAGCATTATCCCTTCACATATATTTTCAATATCTTTGTGGTAAAGGTAGTGTGATAATAGTAATTCCAACCCTCTGGGAAATTGCAACCTCAACAAATTTAGATTAAAAAAACCAAATCCTAAATATACTTACATGATTTCCTATTCCCCAGCTCAAATCTGTGTCCACAGATTGTAACATTGGTGAATGTTTAAAGATAAAGAATGGGGAGATTGGAAGTGAGCGGGGTAGGGGCATGTGGCACTGGGGATTAAGGGTTTTAATTTTGATTTTGGTTGACAGTATAATAGGAGTGATACCAATTCATCAGCTGTGATTTGTGGTCCAACCATCTGTCAGCACAGTAATAAATCAAAGGCAGAGCTAATTTTACAAACACAGCATTACCTGGTCATGGTGACACATATTAATCCACGCAAAGGTTGTTTTACCTCACTTATCAACCCTTCCCACAAGCTCTCATCTGTCATTATACACATGGAAGATGACAATAGGGACAGAATGAATGTGTCATGACAAAATCCTGGAAAATTAGCAAGCACCTACCCATCCACAGCGGACGAACTTTTTTTTGATTGCACACTAGGTTCTGTAGTAATGTATGCATTTCAACATCCAAGTCATTTATTACTCTCAGGGCTGCAAAGAAGTTGGTCAAGTTGAGAAAAAAAAAGCTTATGACTTGTACAAGGTATTATGATCTGGCAGATTCTTGCAATCTATTTGGTATTACCAGATTTGCTAGTGCTTCTCTGGGGTGGTGGTGGTGGGGGGGGGTTAAACTAGATGTGCAGGGGGATGGGGCCATAGTGGCAGAGCAGATAGTGGCATGGAGGTAGAAAAAGATGATGATAAGACTGCATATAGAGACAGAAATCAAAGGGCTGCACACGGTGGAAATAATGTTTTTAGGTGCAACAATTTCAATGAAAGGAGCATTATAGAAAAGGCAGATGAGTTTAGAGCATGGATTAGCATGTGGATTGTGGATGTAAGTGAAACTTAGTTACAGAGGTGTAGGGCTGGTAGCTCAATATTCCAGGGTTATGTTGTTTCAAACATGATGTAGTGGGAAGGATGAAAGGGGAGGAGTGGCATTGCACATCAGGGAAAATATGGCAGACTAGAGAAGTCATCTACTAAGGCTATATGGGTGGAGCTTCAGAATGGGAAAGGTGTGACCACATTAATTGGGTTGTATTATAGACCACAAGAATAGATCATAAATTAGCAATAATTAGAGGAGCAAATCTGTAGAGAGATACCAAACAGATGCAGGTAACAGTAAGTTGTGATAGTAGGTGATTTTAACTTTCCACATATTGACTGGTTCTCCCATACTGTAAAAGGGCTGGATGGCTTAGAATTTGTCAAATGTATTCAGGAAAGATTTCTAAATCAATATTTTGAGGTACCATCTGGATAGAGTGCAATACTGGATATCCTATTTGGAAATGAGACAGGACACATGACAGAAGTATGTGTGGGAAAACTTTGGGTTCACCGATCAGAATACCATTAGTGTCAAGATAATTTTGAATAAGGATAGGTCTGGTCCTCAGGTTGAGATTCTAAATTGTAAATTCCCTGGAGCATAGATGAAAGAGGAAGATTTGATACAGGTATACAAAATTATAATGGGAATTATGATGGCACGTTTAGCATAGCAGTTAGTGCAATGCTACTACAGTGCTAGCAATCGGGACCGGATTTCGAATTCTGCACTGTCTGTAAGGTGTTTGCATTTCTCCCCCTGTCTCTGTGTGTTTTCCTTGCGGGCTCCAGTTTCCTTTCACCCTATGTAATGCACTGGGGTTGTAGGTTAATTGGGTGTAATTGGGCTCCTGGGCCGAAAGAGCCTGTTACCATGATGGAGCAAATGCAACTAGACTTTTCCCATTGAGATTAGGAGAGATACAAACCACATGGATTAAGAGAGAAAGGGGAAAATTTTATGGGGAACATTAGGGGAACTTCTTCATATAGAGAATAGTGGGAGTGTGAAACAGGCTACCAGCTGAATTGGTGAATGTAGGCAAAATTTTAACACTTAAGAAAAGATTGGACAAGTACATGGGTCGAAAGAGTATGGAAGGATGTGGATTTGGTGCAGTTCAATGGGACAAAGTAGAATAATATTTCAGCACAGACTAGAAGAACTGAATGGCCTGTTAATGTGGTTCTATGATTCTAACTGACAAATACTCTTCTTTTTGTTGAAGATGTCCTGCTTTCATTGAATTCTGAGGTGCCTATATGTGTTCTTCAGACTTTGCCACTGGTAAAGAGTAAGTGCTGTGTGGCATGTTGATTAGGTTCATACCTGCTCCATGCAGTGTTTATTTGTGAATAGCCTACACGTTTTTCATGTTGGAAAGATTTAAAGTGATCTTTGCCAATGAGCAATTCTTTCAGTTTGATTAGTCTTGAACCAGAAATACTTGTGATATGATAACAACATTAGCTTTTCTCAAAAAAAAAGTCTTGAGGACATCCTTTTTTTAATTTTTTTTAATTTTTCACACAATAAACCATACTGACCAAAATACATACAGACATTTTTCTCTTTAATATATACAGTGTCATTTTCTCCCATTTTTCCCCTCCTCCCTTCTCTCCCTCCCTCTCCCCCCTTCCCATTTATTCAAAGTTAAATCTATAAGATACATTAAATCAGTTAAACAATGTCGTCACTTAATAAAATAAACAAGAAATTTTTATCTTTTACTTTTATATACAGTCAGTTCATTTTGTTGTCTTCTCCTTCTGTCATTTTAGGTGGTGGAGGTTCATGGTAGGATTTCTCTATTGTATTTTATGTATGGTTCCCATATTTGTTTGAATATTGTGATGTTATTTCTTAAATTATATGTTATTTTTTCTAATGGAATACATTTGAAGCATTTTTTTTTCAAATTTGGAAAATTTTTTGGTTATTAAGCTCATGATTAAGTGGTTGTTTCCGGAGTCTCATGTCAGGCATGTAGACGACCTGGCCTTGTATAGAAACAGTGTGGACAGAACCTCACTTATCCTCCCAATAGATCCGTCAGATTTTAGAGATTGCATTGTTTGCAATTCTCTGGTATATGCCATAAACTGCCCAAGTATTTGAAGTAAACAGGAAGAACACAGGTTTGGTGTTGGTTTTGAGATTTTGGTATTCAGCAGGCAGTTACAGCTGTAACATAAACTTAAAGCAAAATAAACTATATCAGCAAATGTAATGCATTGTGTTTTCACAATATAGAGTAAACATTAAGTACCAAGGAAAGAAGCTGCTTCAATGTCAGTGATTTAAAAATGGCTTTGCTGGTTTTATTTTTATTTCTGAATAGCCTGAAATTGTCACATAGCAAAATTGCAAAGTGGAGTTGTAACAGGTTTTGAGAAGACAAGCTTGAAATGTGTCAGATTTTGTCACAAACCAAGACTAACAGCAGTCCATGCAGACTTCACCATCTGGGTCGGGTCACTTTTAAAGGATGGACCTTCTTGAAGATTCTGTTCACTTCAGCTTCAGAAATTTGGAACACAGAATCACTGGGGATTGTTGGGGCTTGTGAAGGTTTATCATTGTTTTTTTTTTCTCTCAAAGTGAACACAGAAGGCAATTTATCACAATTGATGATACTTCCTTGTTTTGCCTTGGTGTGCAAGTCCTGCCATAGCTACCCGGTTGGTAGCTATCTGAGACTCCAGTTCAGTCTGGAATTTCTCTTTGCATTGATGATGGCCTTCTGCATGGGCTTTTTGTATGCTTCTGAATCTCTACTCTTAAGTGCAACAGATGTGGTCTTCAATAATCCATGGCTTCAGATTTGGATACACCCAGATAGTCTTCATCAAACTCCTGAAAAGCATGCAGCACAGATAGTGTATCTGTCCAGGTCCTTAAACCTGTGCAAACCAACTGGCTGGAGATTTGTGGACATCTTCAACCTCCTGCTACAGTGGTCAGAGTACCCCATGTGCTTCAAGAGGGTTCTCATCATAAAAGTGCCCAGGAAGATCAAAGTGATGTGCCTCAATGTCTATCAGCCTATGGTACTGACAGCTTCTGTGATGAAATGCTTTGAGAGATGTAGTGAACTGGAATTCACTGTTTATGTGTTGTTCAGAAGGCTGACTCCTCCCTTGGTTCCACCCTCACCTACCCCAATATAAACCTTGGTTTTCCCACCTTACCTCAGATTTACCTAGGACTATTGTGTCTACCGGCCATTGATTGTAAGCTATTAAAAGAGTGTTTGTGGTTCTCACCTGTCTCTGAGGGCAATCAGTGCATTTCAAGAGGTTGGTTTCAGAGCGAATCAACTCCAATCTCAGAAAGGACCTTGAACCAATTTAGTTCATCTATCGTTACCACAGGTCAATGACCGACTCTGCTTTTCTGGCCTTCCACTCTGTATTAGATCACTTGGACCACTGGAACATTTTTTCTGTTTAACTGTATTTTCCCTCAGACACATACAAGCGCTAATGACTTCATAATTTAAATCAGAAAAATGCCAACAATCTGAGCTAAGTGACCATTATTATTATAAATATTCATAAAACAAATAAACAGGCTGTTCATTTTTTTTGATTAAGGGCAGGAGGCTTAAAATAACCAGAGTCTCAAATATTACAGAACATCAGAAAGCTCAAAATAATTACTGTATAGAACTGAGCAGATTCAGTCGTGGTACTGGTACCTCACATCCTATTAATTTTGGTGCTTTCGATTAAAAGCAGAGGAGAAAATCTGTGCAGTTTTACTGTTGAAGATAGAACTTTACTGTGATTTGAAAGCAACCATTTTAATGGAATTGTGGGTACAGGTGACCAGTTGGAATTGAGAGATTGCCGCTGAATGGAATTGAAACGTGGCCACTGACACCTGAATGCAGTGGGTAAATGGGATCCTGTGGTGGTACACCACTGGCCTACTGCAGGGGCAACCTCTGTACCTGCAGAAGAGCATGGGGACAAGACAACACTTGGCCAGCTGTCAATCAGCCGACCTGAATAGACCAAACCCCATCCGGTTGGGTGTCACTCACCCTCTGGGATATAAGCCTGAGCCGGCCCTTCAAAGTCACTCTCAGAGTTTACAGCAGTACACTCTCACAGCTGGCTCTATGGAAGTTTACATTGAATAAAGCCTGTTGTACAGTCTTTTGGTTTTGTGCGTTTGTTTCTGACTGACAGCACACCACAGATCTGAAACACACCATTCAGAAAAAAGGCAAGAATCTTGTTAACGAATTCAGGTAAGGTGTCAATTAACATCATTTGGAAGAAGATGGTCTCTTCAATGACATTGCTGCTGTATAATCTGCAATAGCAGTAACTTGAGATCTGGCTTGCTAAATTGGCACTTAGCACATGCTAGATGACATGGAGTTCATACTGAATCCATTATGATTAAAATAGATTGAGATTCAATTTGGGGAAAAATATTTCTCCATATGGAATCCAGCAAGCAGGAAAGATTCCTGGTATGTATTATGATCACTTGATTCCAAGTTGAGTCACATTTTGCAATCCATATGGCAGTGGTTCTCAACCTTTTTCTTTCCACGCACATACCACTTTAAGTATTCCCTATGCCATAGGTACTCTGTGATGAGTAAGGGATTGCTTAAGGTGGCATGTGGGTGGAAATAAAAAGTTTGAAAACCACTTTTTTACTCGTTATATGCACTGCTTCATATCTCCAAAGGAAATGGGCCAATGTCAATTTTTGTCAAACAAAATTTTTCAGTATCAATTGGGTCTAGAGCAGTGATTCTCAACCTTCCCTTCCCACTCAAGTGCAACCTTAAGCAATCCCTCACTCATCACAGAGCACCAATGGCATAGGGATTACTTAAAGTGGTGTGTGAGTGGAAAGAAAAAGGCTGAGAACCACTGACACAGGACCAAGGAGAGTCATGATTACCAGCTTTTATTGAATCTTTATTATCATATTTCTTGTGTTACTTACACAAACACAGATGTTTTTTGTCAGTTTACAAATGAGTTGCCAGGAAAGCAGTCAAACAATTTTAAGCCATCAAAGAACTGAAACATGACCTCTGAAGGTAAAATAAATAGGTAAAATGCCAGTGAAAATTCATCTTAATTATATGATTTTTACACAGCCTCTTCTTTCCAGGATATAATTCCCTTTTTTCTGGAACACATGCTATGTAAAAAGCACAAAATTAGAATGGGGGTGCCATTCCAGTCCCATTTTTTTTGCCAAGGCTCTAAGTAATTTGTGCAGACATTCCTGAGCCAACTCAGATCATGATGTGTATGGTGTACCATAATTTTCTTAGTACATTTTGTACCATAATTTTTTAGTGCTGCCTGCTCTCTTCCACAGCTCGCTGTCCCGCTCTGTCCCAGTGGCCCACAGCCAGCACTCTCCTGCAGCCTGTTGTCCTGCTCTGTTCTTGTGATCCACTGCCTGCTCTTTATTGCTGTGGGCCATGATTAAGCCTAACCCTAACCATAATCGTAACCCTAACCCTCAACCAACCCTGAAATCCCATACCTAAATCTAACCAGAGCCCCAATGATAGCCCTAACCCTAACCCTAAACTGAATCCCATGCCTAACCATAACCTGAAACCAACACCTAACCCTAACCCTAAGGTGTGAATATAAAATCACCCACTAGGCAGACAATAAACTTACCCCAGGACATATCAAAATGCACAACAAGTACCAGAAAGTAAATAAGTCACTGATCCCACGAAGAGCTAGAAACAGGCAAGGGGTAATGAAAGCATGGGCCAACCAAAAGTGGCAGTTTATAGTGACACATTACCTCTGTGAGAGGATACCAGTGAACACAAGAGGAATGATTATCCTGCTGCCAGCATAGAGACAAACTAACCTGAACCCTAACCCTAAGCTGAACCCTAACCCTAGATTTGACACTACGTGTGCCACGTTGTGAGAAAGCTAGTCTGTGTGTTTGTCCTCATTTTGAAAAGTCTGAAGCCCACTGCCCCGCTCTCCCACCGACAGCTCGCCATCAGCCCCCACCACTCTTATAAATTGTGTGTGTTTTTATTAAATTGTGCGTGTTTTTTTCACACTCTTTCTTAAATCATGCATGTGTGTGTTTTATTCCCGTTTTGACTTTCCCATGCTCTTCTATTAATTGATGTGTGTTAATGAAAGTAATTTTTGATAGCCAATTCTTGTGTCCAGACTCATCTCTCATGGACCTGACACTTTCTCAACACAGCAATGGCCAGTGCGGGGACCATCAGTGTTACTCACCATTATCACCCTAATTTGAACCTGGTATATAAGACTGGGAGAATATTTTGGAGCTTTTTTTGGGAAAAACAAGTGGGTCTAACTTGCTGTCAAATATGGTATGATATACATGACATTAGATGCAGATGCCAACACTGCTGAGTTACACTTCCCACCTGTTTTGTTTGCAGAATGTCAGTATGCTGTATATGAAGGCAGACTGATATGGAAAATTGTAGATTTTGGTCATTCCAGTGCGAGCGACCAATGCTGACATATTGGAGGCTCTTTCTAATGGAAAAATTGCATGAATGCTGTGTAAAAAACATATTAGAAAATACTTATGTTAAGAGCACTCTGACTTAAAACAGACTCCAATCTGGTCTTGCTTATCTTTATTGCAAAGATGTGTGTATAATACATCTCATTTTGATTTCATCTGTATGTGCAGCTTTATTAATTTTCAAAGTTCACAGAGACAAATGTGCTCTGCTCAAAGAGAAATGCACATAAAATGAATTATGTTGCAAGTAGGAATCAAGAACAGGCTACACTTACACTATTGGCTGAATCCTGTAATTGGTTTTCACTTTAACCTTGCAAGTCTGGTTTAGTATTCAGATTCATTAACTACTTTTTCATCATTTGAACACAGACCTGCTAATCGCTTATTAATTAAATATTTCAGACAAGCAGCACTGCTTTCCTTAAAGTTGAGAATAATAATTTGATCCAAACCAGGGTGAGATTGAAAACAGCAGAAAGAGCAAAACCTCATCCTTATTAGGATTCCAGTTTCCATCTTTTCAAATTAGAGAAGCAGTAATAATGGTAACAAAGTGATTATGCCGTGGATCTTGAAAAAATATGGAAGAACAATCATTTTACTGCTGTAATTAAGCTTACAACAGGACAAAGGGTTTGCAGGACAAATCCCCACCTCATTATGATGGGCTTTGTTATTTAAATATTGTTCAACAGGCATTATGGTTTTATTATTGATTCTTTTAAACTGTACAGCCAAGAAAAATATATCATGTTAAAAAATATCATGCAAAATGCTCAGGCCATGAAGAATGTAGAATAATAAACAAAATGCACTTGCAAAAAGATTGATTTAATGACATTCTATACTTATAAATATTTAAATTCTATTTCAAGGAAATAAAGCTACTGGTCAAGAGGAGTGTTGTGAGGTCATGAAGGGAAGAATGGAAAACTCTGAAAGAGGAAACTGCAGGTTAATGTGAATACAGCTTAGACCATTATACATGCCTCCCTCCCCTCTATTGACTTCATCTGCACCTCCTGATGCATCAGAAGAAAACAATGAATAAACTAAAGTTTCATACCACTCCATCCATACTCTCTTCATCCACCTCCCACTGGGAAGGAGATTCAAGTATGTGTTATTATTTACCTCCACCTTCAAGGTCACTTTCTTTCTTGCTACTATCAGGCTAGTGAATGAACCTCACACAAGTAAAATAATGCTCCCTTTACACTGTTGAAAGTGATCTATCACTTTATCCCTATTCTCGGTGCTGTTTTATTCCATTGTATGTACGTATAGAGCAGTGGTTCTCAACCTTTTTCTTCCCACTTACATACCACTTCAAGTAATCCCTATGCTATCGGTGCTCTGTGATTAGTAAGGATTGCTTAAGGTAGTATGATAGTGGGAAGGGAAGATTAAGAACCCAATTGAACCCAATTGTTACTGAAATATTTTGCTTGAGAAATTGGCCCATTTCCTTTGGAGTTATGAAATCATGCGCATAACAAGTCAATTAGGTATGATTAAAACAGTGTTTTTGAAACTTTTTTATTTTCACCCACATACCATCTTAAGTCATCCATGACTAATCACAGAGATCCTATGGCGTAGAGAATACTTAAAATAGTATGTGAGTGGAAAGACAAAGGTTGAGAACCACTAGAATAGAGAGACTTGCTGGATTGCAAGCAAAACAATCCTATTTACTGTACTGTGCAGATGTGTCAATAAAGGTTAACATGAACTTGAGTGTGAAGTTTTCTCTGCCAATGTGGAATCTCTATGAGATTGTGGTGTTGTATCTCACTGAGTAGAGTGGTGGCTCTGTGAGTATGGTGTGTTTCTGTGTGAGGAGCTTGCAAAAGCCCTAGTGAGATGTTTCATCAATATGGTAGAAATAAGGTCAAATAACTAAAGAAAGAGAGAACAAAAAAAAAGCATGGGAAGGCAAGGCTGAGGCCCACACTCTCCTGTCGTGTCAGGTCCTATGCTTCTCCTTCTCAACTAGGAATGTTCTCTCCATTTCTGGTGCTCTGCACTGGTCTGCTTTCCCTGAAATCTGACATTCCTTACGGCACGCTGCCCTCCACAGGCGTCACCATCTTGGGAACAGGCCCAGTAGCTGTAGGATTTTTTGTTAAAAAAAGCTGTTAGCTCCTTTAACTGGCTACTTCAAGCCTTTGTTGAGCTCTCTGCATTTGGACCTAGTGGTAACACCCTACTCCCTGCTCTCCTGGGTTTGCACCAGCAGCAGTAATGGCATTACAACAGCTTCAGCAGCGCTGCCATTTTATTTTTATAGATAACTTGCCACTCACCACTCTGGCTGTTTCCTTCAAGGCCCTGTGTTCTAATGTTCAAATAGGGAGTGTAGTATGGAGAGAGTGCTCTGATCAAAATGAGGTTAAAACAGATTATTTCTGTTTTCCCTAGTCATTATAAAACACCTCACGACAAAGTTTAAAGAAAAGGCAAGGATTTATTTCCAGTCTCCTAGCCAATATTTATTCTTATCACCACATGACTAAGTACTGACAATAGTGGTCACAGGTGTTTGAGGGAGCTTGCTATGCTTACCACATTATGACAGGATTACACTACAAAACTACTTTATGGACTATAATGCATTTTGTGACATTTAGAAGGGGATGTAAAATGCGGCATCTAAATGCAAGTCTTTCTTTAAACTTTCAGGCAATAGCCTCCAGTTGGTAACAGGCCTTTTTGTGAAATAAAATCTCACCTCTGCCCTTATTCTTTTGCAAATTGAATGCATACTCATTTCATCATCTCAGTTGCTACTTCACTGGGTCTGTCCTAATTATGACTGGACTATATCCTGCATGACTGATATTATTGGTTTCATCTGATGAAAGAGAAAGGTCTGCAGTTCACAAGAGTACAAATTGATTATGAGGTTTTCTCTTTGGGAAACGACCCTTGAGGTGTGCAGCCACTGTGCTCTGTTTGATTATTTTATAGAAATGCCAACAAAAGAATTGAGATGAAGAAAATGGGAAATTTACCCATCATGTTAGCAAGTCTTTTATTAATTCCTTTGCTGAAGAATCATACAAATGATCTTGTTAACAATAGAATTACTGCAGACAACATTACCACTGGAAATGTTACTATTTTAAAAAAAGTGCTTCATTGGAGAGCAATATTCTATCCCCATATGAATGGATATTTTCATAATTGAAAAGACACTACATTGGCATTTAGATAATACATTTTGTGACCTCATGATATTGCATTTTGAAATGTACCACTATCATAATATTATGTTCACAGCAGTGTGCCACCATTAACAACGTGACAATGATCAGATTATCGGCTATAGTGATTTTGGTTAGGAATTAATATTGTTCAGGGTACTGGAGCAAATAGATTTCCTCTTCTTTTTCCAGACAAGGACATGGAATTTTTTTACCTCCACTTTTGAGGTTGATGGACTTTTATCATACTTTCTCATTCAAACTTCAGCTTGTCAAACAGTGGACAACATTACGACAACTTGAGCTCAAATAGTGACGTTTTGCTTAGAGATCGTGAATAACTCCTTTCTCAGATCAAGAATGTTGCTATCAAGCTGCAAGTGTCACTTTGTGAAGATGTATAATCTGGTCATCGGGAAATATCTTTCAAAACTCTTTCATTATATTTTCCAACATTCCACTTGGAAGCACTGTGGTAATATACTATTTAATTAGGATAAATCTAAAGATGGTTATATGGCCATGAGTCCATTTATAAAATATTTTTTTGAATATGAGAAGTGCTATTAAATTGAATGTGTTCGTCATCACAGAACATCAGGGAAGATTTCCAGCAAAATTCTAAATCTGAAGTAATGAGAATTTAAATAGTTTTTAGACTTTGCATAAATATATAAAATTGACTCACTTCCAATGCCTTTATTTATATTGACATAATCATTATACATAATTACATTTACAAATACTTTGATTCATATTGGGAAAGAATGCCCCTTTCTCCTTAATCCATTTTAGTCATGTCCACTTATCTGCACATGCACCTACAGATTTTGCAACCAATGGTGAACTGATGATATCTGTAGTGACTTCCAAGAAAGTTGCCCACTAAATCCTAGTGATCTCTTTGGCATAGTTTTTCATTGTTGCAATGTCTGCCACTGTATTTGTAAAGTATAGGGCCCTCTAGGCTGAACAGTTGCTCCTTCATTGTAAACTACTTGTAAAATATGCATGACAAACAAACCATGCACGATTACATGGTTTTTTCTTCTCTTCCAATCCCAGAAAAACATGCCCAATCCTGCAGTTTCACAGCTCATTGTTAGTTGTTCATCAGCAATTGAAGCCAATAAGGTAGAAATATTTATTATTATTATTCAAAGTGGAAAACTTTGGTAACAAGTAAAATGATATAATTAAATCATAATTTTCAATCTGCTCTGACAGATTTCACAACTGTCTGTTATCATATCAACTCGGATTAACATCAAGCTAAATTATTCTTCTGCCTTTTGACACTTGATCCTTTATCTGCTGCAATGAAATCAGAAAATGTTGGAGACATTCAGCAGGACAGATAGCATCCATGGAAAAAGAAATACAGGTCAAGATTTCAGGTACACCACCCTTGATTGGAACTGTCAAATTGTCTCAGTCCTGAAATATTAACTCTGTTTCTGTTCCCGCAGTTGCTACTGTGTTTTCCGCATTTTCAGTTTTTATTTTGGATTTCCAGCATCTGCAGGTTTATTTAGGTTGTGACTCGTGACTTTATGCTGCTAGGTATACATCTGTCATAAATAAAACAAGTTTGGACATCAGGTAAATCAGACATGGCCCTACATCATCCAATTAGCAGCATTTGATGGGTTGTTGTAAATTTGATGGACTCCCAGTATCTCTAGGGAAATCTGAAAGCCTGTTAATTCAGGAAAGGATATTTAAAAGGTACAGGGTAAATACACAACCACTTAAAAGTGGAAACCAAAATATTCCTTAAATATGCTTCCCGTGTCAATATCCACCCATTGGGCAACTCACTTCACTTCCAATGGAAAAATGTAAAGAAAGACTGTAAACAGGTTCCAAGTGGATTGAAAGCAACAAGTGAGAAGATTCCTGCTCCTCTCCATAAGCATTCCTAAGCAGAATTATTAACTCTGGTCTCCTGTTACAGTAATTGTGATGGAGCAGCCTTAGATCTCACCCTGTCCTGCATTGACGGAGCTAGTGCAGAGCAGACATATCAATGGGTATACATGAGCTGATCCTGAACCAAGTAAATAGAATAAAGGCATGATGAGCTTTGGGCTGGTGGATTTTATTTATTCTGAATGGCTGGGCAGTCCTTCAGAGAAACCTTATCTCCTCAATAGTTATTAATATCAGAATGAATGACTGATATTGGAATCAAAGCTATCCATAATATAAAAATTGTATTCTATTACGGACTATTTTCGTGCTCATTAAATCTGTTTGTCTTGACCATTGAATGTATTTATTTATGGATATGGTTTTTCCATCAGTTAGTAATGTTAGGTTTGGCAGAACTATACTAATACTTAATTTTATGTCAAAACATCTCAGGGATTTCAGTAAGGGAGTTAAAGTTCTTTCCTTTGCTTTTTTTTGTTTTTGTCATTCTGACAACATTGTATGGGGAAAGGGCATATCGCTATTGTTTTATTTTTGGAAATGTACTTATATTTTTCGTGTTTGGTAACCTGTGTACTCTAGACAATGTGTGCTTGTTCTATAAAATGCAATAAAAAGATTGAAAGCAAAAATTGTATTCTACATTGTGTTATGATTATATACTGACAAATGAATATTTAAATTAAATTTTCCATTTGATCGTGCATTAGAACCATAGAACCATGGAACATTACAGCACAGAAACAGGCCTCTTTGGCTCTTCTAGAATGTGCCAAACAATTTTTTCCCCTTGTCCAATGGTTCTCAACCTTTTTCTTTCCACTCACATACCACTTTAAGTATTCCCAATACCATGGGTGCTCTGTGATTAGTAAGGGATTGCTTAAGGAGGGATGTGAGAAGAAAAAGTTTGAAAACAACTGTTTTAATCATACCTAATTGACTGGTTATGTGCACTGTTTCATAACTCCAAAAGAAATGGGCCAATGACAATTCTTCTCAAGCAAAATATTTCAGTAACAATGGGGTCTAGAGCAGTGGTTCTCAACCTTCCCTTCCCACTCACCTACCACCTTAAGCAATTTCTTACTAATTACAGAGCATCGATGGAATAGGGATTACTTAAAGTGATAGGTGAGTGGAAAGAAAAGGTTTGAGAACCACTGGCCTAGTCCCACTGACCTGCACCAGTCCATAGCCCTCCATACCTCTCCCATGAATGTGCCTGTCCAAATTCATCTTAAATGTTAAAATTAAGCCGGCATTCACCACTTCAGCTAGAAGCTCATTCCACACCCTGACCATTCTCTGCATGAAGAAGTTCCCTCTCAAGTTCCCCCTAAATTTTTGCCACTTTCACTCTTAACCCATGTTATCTGCTTTGTATCTCAGTGGAAAAAGCCTACCAACATTTACTCTGTCTATCCCCCTCATAATTTTATATACCTCTATCAAATCTCTCCTCATTAGTCAGGCCAATTTGAAAGATAATATTCTGGAGTTTACTTTATACCTGTTAATTGGATGTTTTTCCTTTGAGGTTTTTGCCTCTATAATTTAGTGGATGTGCAAGATGAAAATGATTCGGTGAGGGCAGTGGGGCATTTGGTAATGTTTGTAACCAATAGTAAATATTGTAAACCATGAGATTTCAGGACTGAAAGAATATTTGATGAATGATGAAGGAGAATAAATGAGACCAAAATAAGGGACATATGGAAAAATAAAGTGAGGAAAAGAAGGAGTAGTAGAGAAAAGAGAGAAAGTGAAAGGAAGAAAACTTTGCTCAAATCTCAAATGGCTAGTGATTTCTATACCACTATTTCCAACACAACATACAATTATTCATTTTCTTTAATGCAAACAACATATTCAGAAACAGATTTAAATTTAAATTAAATGTAGACATACAGCATTGTAACAGGCCATTTCGGCCCACTAGTCCGTGCTTCCAAATTTACACCTAATTAACCTTTACCACCCCCCCCCCCCCATACGTTTTGAAGGGTGGGAGGATACCTGAGCCCCCAGGGAAATCTCACGCAGACATGGGGAGAATGTACAATCTCCTTGCAGACACACGGGATTCAAACCCAAGTCCTGATCGCTTGCGCTGGGTTTAACTGCTTTTAACTGGGTTTAACTGCATTGCATTAACTGCTATACCAACTGAACCTCCATAAATCCACCAGAAGTTTTATGTTTACATAATGTTTTCTGCTCACATAATCTTTTTTCTTTGCTGGTTCACCATTAACATCAAACAATTCCAACAAATAAAATATTGCTAAGTTGGCAGAATTCTAAAGAAATGCTTCTTTTTCATGTCAGAAGTCATTAATGTCAGTGGATCTCATGGATTGTAAAGGCTGAAGTTTGATTGTAGAACTGTTATGGCATACAGAATAAATTGATATAGTTACATTTGTATCACTGATTATAACATTTCTAAAAACAATTTTAAATTATAAATTACATTTAAAACCATAAACTGATATCTAAACCATAGCACTTAAGGAGATTGTGGGGCAGAAAACCAACATTTTGATCAGAGTGGTAGATTTTATTTGTATTTATTCACTCATAGAAGGCAATATAACCAGCAAGGTCAACATCTATTGAACTAAGTGTCTTGAGGCCACTGCAAAAAGAATAGTGAGTCTTGGCTTGACTTTCGATGGCAAGAGGAAAACTGAAGAGCATGAGAATTTCAGGGAGGGTACTTTCAGAGCCTAAGTTTCAAAAGTTATGCCCAACAATAGTGGAGGAATTAAACTGAAGATGACCAAGAGCCCACAAATTGAGGTTTGTAGGGCTAAAACAAATGATAAATATAGGGAGGGGGAAATTAATGGAGTCAAAAAAGGATGAGATTTTTAAAATTGATGCTTTTCTTAATTGTGAGCCAGAAAACATGAATGAACACTGTACTAATGTATAGATGGAGCTGACCTGGTGGAAATAAGGATGTTGGTTGCAGAGTTTTGAATAACCTCAGTAGGGAGAAATACAGTGTACAGTCATTTGAAACAGTTGTCAGGGATGAAAGATAGAATGTGAAAGTGTGGTTAGTTGGTGAGATTTTTTTCTTAACCAGAAAAAACAGTTGGTGGATGAACAGTTTGGTAACTTAGAAGCAGTAGAGAGTCTAAAAGCAATGGTGTATAGGTTAAAATGAACATTCAATTTGCAGATGTGGATGTAGATGTGGAATAGGAAGAATCAATTTTGGTGGTGCAGAAGCAGGAAGAGAAGCCACCCAAGGCAGTTGTCTAGCTAAAAATAGATCTGGAAGCTGAGATCTCACAAGTGAGATGATGGTAAAGAGGCATGAGATAAGGATAATGTAGTCAGCAAGCAAGGGGTTTGCAGGTAGTTCAAAAATGATAATGTAGTCAGCAAACAAGGGGTTTGTAGCTAGTTCAAAAAGGATAATGAGGGTTAATTTGCTCACAAATAATTCTGTAATTTGAGGGTCATAGTTGTTTCCTCTAATCATCTTCAAGCCTCTTTTGTTACCTCCACTCTTCTCTCCTCCAGTTTGCTCCATCAACCCATCAAATGCTCTTCATCTGGATCTAGTTTTCACTTGCCAGCTTCTGCCTCACCTCTCCCCATCACTTCTTTATACTGGATATGTCTCTTTACACTCTCAGTCCTGAGAGTGTAAATCCATTTGCCTCCATCAATTTTATCTGTCCTGTTGAGTTCATCCACGAATTTCTTGTTTTCCTTCAACCAATTATGCTTGTTTTTGTGAATGAAAAAATGAAAATATAATCTACCTCTTTGATTAATCATTTGGTTTTCTGTCCTATTATCTCCTTCAGTAATATGGTGTTAAATATAATTTTATGATTTTAACTATAATTGATAATTATAAATTGTTTTTCTGAAATCTGTGATACAAATGCAACCATATCACTTTATTACCAGTATTAACAATATGTGGCCAAGGAGTTAAGTTGAGTGATTGGCTGCTAAAAAAAAAAGCATAGGCTTAGGAGAGTCATGTCTCAATGGAGAGTCCTGGAAATGAGCTGGAATGGGTATAAGGTGAGAGAAAAGAAATGTGAGAGAAAGATGGAAATTCAGGGCTGGGCTGGATGGGAACTTTAGACAATGCTTGTGCAAGGAATAGAAGAAAGCAGGTAGCCTGTAGGAAGAACAGTTTGAATGGTCCCAATCTGAGTGAGAAAGTCTATGAGATCTTTGTGCTTGTAGTTGGTTGTGAGGGTGCAGGGTTGGGTGTTTTAAGAAAACAGTTTGCAAGAAAAAATTTGGGCTTCATAAGTCAGGAATTGAGTTCAGGAGTTGAGAGGCCAAGTTGGAAATCTCTGGTGAGACCACACTTGGAATATTGTGTTCATTATAGGAAGAATGTGGAAGCTATGGAGATGATGCAGAGGAGATTTACCAGAATGTTACCTGAATGGGAAAATAAGTCATATGAGGCAAGATTGGCATTGCTGGGACTTTTCTTTCTGCAGCAAAGAAGGATGAGAGGTGACTTAATAGAAGTCTACAAGATTCGGAGAGACATAGATAAGGTAGACAGCCATCACATTTTTCCCAGGGCAGGGATAGCAAACATCTGTACAAAGTGAAGGGAGGAAAGTTTAGGGGAGACATCAAGGGTAAGTTTTTTTTACACAGAGTTGTGGATGACCGGAATGCCTTGGCAAGGATGGTGGTGGAGGCTGAAATATTATGTGCGTTTAAGCGATTCTTAGACAGGCACGAGGATTAAAGAAAAAGAAGAGTTATGAGGGAGGAAGGGGTTAGATTTTTTTGGCAGGAATATATACTGTATCGAGTTTCTAATTCCCTATGTTCCCTCTTCAGGACTTCCTCCCTACTCCTATCTATGTCATTGGTACCAACGTGGACCACAACATCTGGCTGCTCATTCTCCTGCTTCAGATTACTGTGGACTCCATCTGGAGCATCTCTGACCCTGGCACCTGGGAGGCAACATACCATCCAATCTTGTACATACTGGAAATCCTCAGCCGAAGCATCTCAAGCTGAAGCCTCTAAATCCACACTCCCACACTGTCTGCGCTGCTTGAGCTTCTCTTTTTATATGCTGCTGGCTCTATCTATAGCCCAGACTCTAACTAATCATTGCTCTGCTCACTTTTTAAACTGTCCTGACACTAAGCCCAGCTCCTGTCACTTACCAATTGCCAACACATAAATAAGCTGTCCAAAATAGCAATGCACTGGACTACTGAAACAACATTTATGTCCCTAGCATAAAAATGTATAAATCATAATGAAAATTTTAAAAATATTTCATTGTGTTTTGTGACGCTTCCATAGCAATTAAAATTTGATGAGGAATAATTACTACAACAGTGTGCATCAAATAATATGTACCAAATAAAAACCTGCATAAAGCCATTGTAAGAAATGCTAGGAGCCCTCTAAGCAGTAATTAAGCCTGCATGAAGTGAAGTGGTGAGATATACAAATTGCGTGATGAATTTTAGATGAGGAAAATGCAGCCAGGCAAAGCTGCTGCAATATTTTTGCTGTACATGCCTATTAATAAATACTTTTATTGAATATCTCAAAACACCTGCAGGTTTATGATAAGGATGGTAACAAATAAGAAAGGTTTATGATTTCAGAATGGAGAGAGAAATATCAAACTTAACTTCTAGAATTGAAATTGAGCCAGATCAGATAGTTATGTTGCTATTCTTTTGTCCCTTTCTTAGAGAAGATATCAATCACTTCTTCCAAACCTTAATTATCTTTCTGTCAATTTCATTTTTCTCCTTATGGATTTAGTCTTGATTTTCCATGGAGAAAAGGCAGCAAGGAATCTATAAATCAAAGAACCAGTGATCCTCTCTGTTGAATCTCCTGTCTCCCAGTTGTGGTTCTGGCTATCTGCTCAAGTTGATTTTAGCAGCTTGGCATGAAGTGTGGTTCCATACTGGTACAATCTATGATTTCTATGTCTATTTCACAGTATTCTTGTTTCCTTTTGCTATACTGCAAGATCCAGTGGGATGGAATGTGTGAAGAAATTGGGATTGTTCATTTTTGAACAGATTGGTGAAGGCCAATTTAATGTAATTGGCCTATAGAAATTTCAGAAGAGTTTTGATATTGATAGAAATTAATTCCATTGGTGTCTGCCATCAACCAGTCAGCATCAATTTTAAGTAAATTTGCAAAAGAATTGAAGTGAATCGTAAAAGCACAAAATTCAGAAGAAGCTCAGCAGGTCAGTGTCTTTTATTTAGCAAAGGTAAAGATACATAACTGACATTATGGACTTTGGCCCTTCATCAAAGGATGAGAAAATTTCGGCAGCTATCCGAACAAAAGAATTGAGGTTAGGCTGACACCATTGAGTAATGCTCAGGGAACAAACCATTGCTGATGTTTGTAAGCCAAACCCTACCTGCCATTAATGTTAAGATTTAGAAAGATTTTTCAGAGCTAGAAGCAGATGTCAGATTTCAGATTTATTGTCAGAGAATGTACATGACATCACATACAACCCTGAGATTCCTTTTTTTCCTGCAGGCACAGCCAAATTACCACTTATTGGTAGTGTAAAAAAAATTGTACACAGCATGAACATATCAACAAATAAACAAACTGTAAACAGGTAATGAATATAAACCAACTGACTGTGCAATACAGAGAGAACAAAGAAAATCAATAAAGTGCACAAGTAAGAGTCCTTAAATGAATCTCTGATTGATTTTGTCATTGAGGATTCTGATGGTGGAGGGGTAGCAGGTGTTCCTGAACCTGGTGGCTGAGTTTTGTGGCACCTATACCTCTTTCCAGATGGCAGCAATGAGAACAGAACATGAATTGGGTGGTGTGGGTATTTGACGATTGCTGTTGCTCTCCATCAGCAGCGTTCCTTGTAGATGTACTCAATAGTCGGGAAGGTTTTGCCTGTGATGTCCTGGGCTGTGTCCACTACCTTCTGGAGGGCTTTATGCTCGGGAGTATTGGTGTTCCCATACCAGATCATGATGCAGCCGGTCAGCACACTTTCCACCACACCTCTGTAGAAATTTTCAGGCTTTCTGGTGTCATACCAAACCTCCTCAACATCTGAGGAAGTAGAGGTGCTGATGCACTTGCTTCACGATGTCATTTGTGTGTTGGGTCCAGAAAAGATCCTCCAAGATGATGACTCCCAAGAACATAAATTTGATCACCCGCTGCACCTCTGATTCCCCAATGACTGCTGGATTGTACACATCTGGCTTTCCTTTCCTGAAGTCAACAATCAGCTCCTTAATTTTGGTGACATTGAGTGCAAGAATGTTATTGGTGCACCATTCAGCCAAGTTTTCAATCTCCCTCCTATATCTCCCTCTTTTATACAACCCACTACCGTGGTATTGTCTAGCTTCAATTTCAAGATTATGTCATCTTGGTCTGATCTCCTCTAACTGCCTTTGCACTGAATCACTGGGGTGTCATTGAAACAGCAAAAGTTATGTCAAATTGTGTTCTGTCTCATGCTCTTTGCTATTTACACTGCTGTTTATGAGGCATTCTATGGCATTGATGACAACAGTTGGAAAAGGTAAGTGGACTAACGCCCTTAAGCCTACTGTGAGATGCTCTTCAAAACCTGCTGCAAAAACAATTCTAGCAGCAGGACTGCAAACAGAATTAATGGCACTTTCTTTACAAACTGCTGCCAAAACCCCATGGTAATCTTTTAAACATAAACCACAGATACCATAAAATATTCTGCCAAAATGTGGAAAAATGGAATTGCATTAACAACCTTGTGGTCTTATAATACATTTGACTACTTCACCTTTGGCTTCATCTTCTATTACAGCCTATTATATATTGAGTATGCCTCTGTGGCCTAGCAACATGCCATAGCAACAAAGTACATTAACCCACATACCTGTAACATGTTGAGTACTACTATGCCTCAGTGGAAATGAATTTTCACAATGCAATAATTTTAAAAGCTATATTGTTAAACATGTTTCATATAGTGAAAGTGTTAACATTATTCAGTGCCTACATTTCATGAAAACCCAACCATTTATATTAAAGTGATGAATTAATATAGCTTTGGTATTTAACTGGATATAACAAATGCATGAAGTTGGTGCAATCGTTTATGGTTTTATAGTTCAGTGATTAAAATAAGTTGAGCAGTGGTAGAGCTCTTGGTAATGTTTTGGCTATCATTGTACAGTTTCTCCTGAGTTCCTTCCATTGAGTTCAATGGGACAATCTGAGTCTGTGGTATCATTGGTTTCAGGGACCTCTCCAACTGATCTTTTCTGAAAGCTTAAGCAATACCAGCCAAATTGAATTCCTTCTTTAAACTTTATGTTTTCACCCTTCTAACATTTAATATGTAAATTAAATTTTAATTTTTTATAATTTAATTTAAAATTTAAAATACACATTCAGCCCGGTAACAGGCCCTTCCAGCCCATGAGCCCGTGCCACCCAAATACACCAACGAACCTACAAACTGTACATTTTGAAGGGTGGGGTGGGGGGGGGGGGGAAGCAGGATCACCCAGGGAAAACCCACACAAATATGGGGATAATGTAAAAAAATCCTTACAGACAGCACTGGATTTGAACATGGGGTTGCTGGGACTGTATTATTATTGCGTTAACCACTACTCTAACTGTGCCACTCACAGCAATATCAGGCAATGTGTACTGGTAGATATGATAAGTTAATGTGGAAAGACTAACTCTGGACTAATATAACACTGCATAAATTTCCCAAGTCAGTGGGGTGGACGAGGAGGAAAGGGTCAATAATGGCAGTCAGTTGACTCATGATGCATAATGCCCTTGATATTCTTTTCCCACTATTATTCCATCTCCCACACCTTGCTATTGAACTCAGCCAATGTTACCAATTTAAATTCATGAATTCCTGTCTCCAGTATTTGTACCACAAGCAATAAATAAAGAAGTACAGAACAGAGTAGAAGCAGAAGTAGACCACAGGCTCCAAAAATCAATAGATTTTGGCCTTATGTATACTCCACAGCTCTCTGAAGCTGAAACTTCCAAAGATTTACAACCATTCATGGAATCATCTCACTTTCATCTCAGAACTAAACGATTGACTCAATATTCTGATACTATACATTTTCTTCTAGAATTAAATGGTATAATGTCATTCCTCTCGGAATCTAATATCTCAATGAGATCATGATTCTAAACTCCATTGTGTATCGGCCACTCTTATCCATGACTTGTAGAGAATGCTTTCATCCCAAGAATCAATTTAGTCAAGCCTTTTAAGGCAAAAAAGCATCTGCTGTGATGTCTTCTAGAGTCGGTGTTGGGTAGTTACCCCTTTTTATTGCTTGATTTAAGTCTTTAGGGTCCAGACATATTCTCAAGCAGCCATTTGGTTTTTCTTTGACCACTATGGAATTTACCCAGTCAGTCAACTCAGACACTTTGTTTATGACTTGCATCCTTTCCATGTCCTTTAGTTCTTGCTCCAGTTTCTTTTTAAGCTCTTGTGGTACTTTCCTTGGGGCAGGGTTTGCAGTTTGGATCTATGGTAATGTAATATTCAAAGTTTCCAAAGCATCCAACTGAATCATCAAAGTATTTGTGGTACATGCTCATGGCCTCAGCCTTGTTTGTGACTAAAAGTCAGTTCTCCAGTGGAGTGTCTCTGTTGATCTTTTGGATATTTCCTTCATCTGGATCTCATAATTGACAGAGATCAATTGTAACTCCCGGCAGCTGTCCAGACCTAGAATTGCTGGGTCATCTGCATCTACCACCTTGAATGTACAGAGGATGTTCTTTCCCTTATGGCAGCCATTGATTTTAGCTCTCCCTAGCTGCTTGATCATGGACCCACCATAGCCCATTAATGTAAAAGTTGCTATTTCCAATGCACTGACTTTTGGGTACCCTTTTATTATGTTCTCTGGGAACATCTGGCAGTAGAGTCTGCGTGGAAGGACGTTGCTCTGTGATCCAATATTCAGCTTCTCAGCTTCACCTTTAGGTTAAATATCATAGGCTTGTTCTGGATTGTTCTTTGTATTTGGATCCTCGTGTGCAACCCGCTTCCTTCTTTCATCTCACCACTGCCACCATGTTATATCTCTGTGTTACTTGGGACACATCTTAAATAACTTAGAGATGCAAGATTCAAATAACAAAAGATACTTTACTTACTGATGCCTTCCACCATCTCAGGAAACTGCTCACACATACTCATACGCTCCACAGTGGTCCACTACAGTTACTACAGTGAGAAGGGTGTATTCTTACGTGGTTACAAAATAGTTCACATTAACCTGACTATATAACACCATCTATTCTGACTATGGTTTTGTGGATATAAATATATTTAGCAAATCTCCTTGTTTACCTCTTCTGTTTGAAAGAAAACACATGCTCATTTAATCCACATAACCAAAGGCACCATCCTTGCATTATTTTGTTTAGTCTTCTTCTGCACCCTCTTGAAAGCCTTTACCTACAGAGCCCTCCATTATGTTAGGGACAAAGACACTTTTTTTTTCCTTATTTGCCCCTGTGCTCCACATTTTTAATTTGTAATCAACAATTCACATGAAATTAAAGTGCGCATTCCAGACTTCATTCAAGGTATTTGTATACATTTTGGTTTCACCATTTAAAATTACAATATTTTTTATACATAGTTCCCTCATTTCAGGGCACTATAATGCTTGGGACATTTAGCTTCACAGGTGTTTGTGAATACTCTTGTTTGTTTAATTGCTCCATTGGTGCAGGAATAAGAGAACTAGGCTTGCTTCTAAGCTTTTGATCACCTATGGAGTCTGTAGTTGACATTTTTTTCAAACTGAGGACCAGAGTTGTGCAAATGAAAGTCAAAGAAGCTGAAAAGCAAGAATAAAACAGAAGATGCATCACCCAAACCTTAGGATTGCCATAATCAACTTACATCACTAAGAAGAAAAACCTGGTGAGCTCAGTAATCGATAAGGGACTGGTATTCTAAGGAATACCTCTACAGGTACTGCTGATAACAGAATTCTTATTATAATGAAGAAAAATACCTAAATGCATGTCCAACAGATCAGAAACATCCTTCAGAAAGCATGTGTGGATATGTCAATGTCTACTGTTCACATAAGACATCACAAAATGAAATACAGGGACTTCACTGCAAGATGCAAACCACAGAAAGGATGACCAGATTACTGTCTGCCCAGAAGTATTTAAAAGTGCCTGCAGAATTCTGGAAAATAGTCCTGTGGACAGATGAGACCAAGATGAACCTGTATCAGAGTGATGGCAAGAGCAAAGTGTGGAGGCTTAAAAGAACTGCCCAAGATCCAAAGCATACCAGGTTTGGCATGGTTTGCATCTTGCAGTGTAGCCTTAATTTCTGTTCATAAAACCTAGCATCAAGGAAGCAATTAAATATACTTGAGTACACCTGTGGTGCCGAGTATCCCAAACTTGAAATGAGAAGTACTGCAATTTCTACAAAGTCAAACGAAAATGTATACAAATAACCTTGAATAAAGTCTGGAATGTACATTTTAATTACAAATTGTTAGATTACAAATTTAAAACTGTGAAGCACAGGGGCAAATAAAAGAAAAAAGTATCTGTCCCAATCATTATGGAGGGCATTGTATTTCCAAGAGTGTGGAGTGTGTGCTACAATCGTTGACGAGCCTTTGATTTATAAATATTCATCATACTTTCCTTAGCACATCAGTATGAAAACACATTATGAACATCAAAGACAAAAATGATGTCTCATACCATGTGACATGAGAGATTTGCCAGAAATATATTATTGAAATGTGAGACAAAGAGGTCTGTTTAAGGAAACTCACCATTCTGTTGAGACAGGATTGAAAGCAGCAATATTTCCTGCAGAGGGGGAAAAAGCTGCCTATGTCTTTCTCCTAATAAAAGGGGAGCACAAAAAAGTAGATTTCAAAAGGGATATCACTTTCCAACTGCTCTTTTGGAAATAAAGTGTGCAGCAACGTCGAGCAAGAAAACTGAAGAGAGAAAACTTGACCTGCTGGAAAGACCAGACTTGTATTATCCTATTCAAAGGAGATATAAGTGATTTTTAATAAGTAAGACCACTTTTAATTTGTGCCCAGAAGATGGTCACTCCTCTTTGAAAAATCTCTCTGAAGGACAATTTATGAAAAGAATTGTGAGTTAAAAGAGGACTGAAGATATGATGTTTAATAGAGCTTTGTGGAGCATCCACGTGCTGCAGTGAGTTTGGAAGGAAGACACACACAAGAGGAGTCAAAGTCAAGGACTGATTTATTGCACTGGCAGCTCTGCTTATATGGGCCTTTAGTGTTGACGTCAGGGCCCCACATCATCGGAGCGCCGGCTTTGGTTTGGCCAGCATTCCAGCAAAATTCCCCGTCTTCCCACCATGCGTAGGTCACCTGGGATGACGATTGGTGTCACCCCCCACCCCCCTGGACCGCGTGGTCACCATGCTGAAGTTTTAAATATTAACTTTTCAGAGTTTTAGACTTTAACACACACACACACACACACACACACACACACACACACACATATTTACATTTCCACATAGTGGGGTTAAATTTAGGATAAAGTTAGAGATAAGTAAGAAGTGTCATGTTATTATGGTTTAATAAAAAAACCATATTATTTTGAATTTACTATTGTCTGGCGAATGTTTCATTGCTGTTGCTTTATTAGTGTTAACAAAGTCTTCTTAGTCCCTAACAAAATTAAGAAGTTTGATCAACACCAGGGTTGACAATTAATGCAGAGTGATGGACATCCTGAGCAATATTATGCAGGTGGTGATGATATGTGTTTCTATTGTTCCTGAAGGTTCACAATCCCTCATAGATACCAAATTTTGAGCTGCCAGATCTTTTCACGTAAGTACTCACCATGATGGAGAGCATCTTTTCTATAAAAACAGATTTTGTCCTGCTATAGATTTTCCAGTAGTCACTTCTACTCATGCTTATTATGAACAGAAGCAGCTGAATCACGAGATTTGTGAAGATGAGGACAGGCAAATGTTTCCCATCATGCTAATTTATTAAATACAAGCTGGACTCTTAATTTTTTTTAAATTAGACATACACCATGGTAACAGGCTCTTCTGGCCCATCAGCCTGTGTCGCCCAAATAACCTACAACCCCTGTATGTTTTGACGGTTTCTGGAGGAAACTGGAGCATCCAGAGGAAACCCATGCACACATAGGGTTCAATCTCCTTAGAGACAGCAGCTGATTCGAACCTGGGTCACTGGTCCTATAATATTTGTGGCACTAACAGTGCCACTCTTGCATTCTCTCGGACTTGACCAGCTTTGTAATTGGAGCCACTTTTGCAGTGATGGACTTTGAAGTGCCCTGTTCAATGTTGCTATTTTCAGCTAAGTGGTCATTAGCGGATGGTTTCTTTCTCTATGATTGGCCTTTGCCATGCAAATTCATGGGGTTTGGAGTCATTATTGAGGTAAAGGGCTGATCCCTTCCTCCTGAATATCCATGTACCACTACCTCTGAGGACTCTGCCCTGAAATACCCAAAGTTTATGAGAGAAGAGTCTGTAAGGACTGTGTCTCCCATATGTCAAGCTATTCCTTGGTTAGTCAGCAGAACAGCTCTCTCAATTTACAATCTAGCCCTTAATGTTTGGGAGGAGAACCTTACAGTCAATTGGGCTCCAGAGTGCCTTTATCCTTTTCTGGGTTGATATATAGTGATACATCAAGTTAAAAATTTCTCCTTCTGAATAGAGTTGTAATAGTCCAACTGAGTGGATTGCTGGGCCAATTCAGGCATGAGCACTTGGGATGGATCAGGAATTACATATTTGTCAGACTGTGGAAGAATGCAGGATTTCTCCCTGATATCCAGTACAACTCCGATTATCCAAAATGGTCATTTAAAAAAAAACAGCCCAGTAGCAACAGCAAATCACTTGTATAAATGTTTAAACAATAACTAACAACAAGGAAAGGCTTTTTAAGCATTAAAATAATGCTTCATTCTCACGATAAAAATGCTGGCCACCGCTGATCACCGAGACATCCCAACCGCCGTCACCAATCCCTGACATGAACCGAAAGCCAGCGCAGATATTGAGATCTCCCAACTGCCGCCACCAATCAACAACATGTACCCACCACTGCCGTTGATCCCCAGGGAGGCTTCCCAGGCTGCTGAAATACTCACTGGCAAGTCGGCGGGCTCCTGCTTGCCTGGTCACCTGAGCTCCCAAAACTGGAGTCCTGAATCCATGGAGTTTGGTGTGAGTGTGCAGTAGAAGCTGAAGGGAGGGGTTCAGAGTTGTGCTGAGGAGGGAAGGAAGGGAAGGGGAGGGGTGGGGAGGGAAGGAAGGGAGGGAAGTGGAGGGAAGGGGAGGGGAGGAAAGGGAGGTGAGGGGAGGGAAGGGAAGGGGAGGGGAGGGGAGGGGAAGGAAGGGGGAGGGGAGGAAAGGGGAGGGGATATTAAGGAACACTCCTGAACCCAAGATCCCACTCCTGCCCGGGAGGCTGTTCTCTTTGATGTCGCAGATCAAAGGATTCCTCCAACCGCTTGCAGCTGGGAGACAGTAGTATGTAGTTAGAGAGGGAGAGTTGGAGAGAAAGTCAATAGGTGAAGGTAAAGAAGAAATGGAATGAGATAGGGGAGGGAGTTACCTGAAACAAGGACAATAGTCATACTAATTTCATGTTGGGTGAATATTTTCAACCTGTGAGTCCTTTTGACTCTGAAAAATATTTGGATAAATGAGGATTTCTGATTTCTTTCCGGATATTTTCATTTATCTGAATTTTTTTAAAAAATTGGATGAATGAGGATTTGAGTTCTTACTGTAGTTCTTAATCAGATGGGTTTTACATCATTCTGGGAGTGGTCATTGAATAAAAAATGGTTACCTATTGATTTATTTATTAATTAGGATTACACAACTGCCCAGGTTGAATTTGAACTCGGATCTCTGGTCTGCAAGTCCACATCACTAGTTGGTAATACGAGAACTCATTAATAAAGTGGCACAATCCAAATCTGATGAATTTCCTACCACACAGCTCCAGCAACCTGAAACCCCAGAAGAAGCCTCACATCTTCAAGTGTTTACTAATTCTAAACAGATGTATTCTGTCTTTGATCATGGCAAGGAATCCACTCTCTCCAGATTTTTAAGACTGTCCTTAATTCACACTATCACATCTCCTCTGTTCTACTTTTTCTCATCTTCCCTAACCCTTTCCTCTCCTATTTTAGTCAGGTCTCCATTTTTGCCACAAATGATTATTTAGTTGAGCACTTGTATATCTAATTTTTTTTTAAAACCTCACGCAACCTATTTAACAGACACAAGCACATTAAATCTCATTTGGGTCTTTTTTTTGGCTTAATCTAGTCCTGCATTCAAATTTATGATATCATCTGGTATTATTCATCCTCCCAGCCATTTTCACACATGCTCCCTTTCAATGCTCTTTTACTGTTTTCACCCCTTGTATCCAGGAATACCTTCAACCTTTCCCTGTCCTTCTTTAAACAAGTCTTCAATATTGCCATGTTGTCATAATCAAAATGGTTAATACATTTAGAGCTCTATTTAAAACACAACATGTACTTATAAACATACACAAGTTGCAAACTTCTCTTCAATCTTCTTTTAATCTTTCACTGTCTAAAAACTTTTTGTTTTTATGTTCTCGTGCTTTTTATCATCACTGCCCTTTTCACGCCTTGTCAACCACTGTGTGGTTTAAACCTCAGTACTGAGGATATGGTCTCACTGAAGCCCTGCAGAAACTCAGCAAGATTCCTTTATTTTGAAAACAAATCACATTCTAATTGCTTGCTTTACCTACTTATTTAAATTTTGTATTTAATGAACCTGCACACCATACTGTATGACTTACTTACATGAGAGAGGCATGCTGAGGTTTTGATGAGATAGCACCCAAAATACACTGCAGAATTATGATCTAGCATGAAAAAAGAGCATAAAACTGAATTTGTCAAACATAATTTTCCTTCATAACATATTGAATATCTAATTACATTGTAACTTTACAGTTATAATGCATGCAAGCAGGCCCTTTGGCCCAACTTGCCTATGCTGACCAAAATGTCCCACTTGCCTGCATTTGACTCATGCCCCTCTTCCAACTCTGAAATTGAAGCTATCTGTCCAATTTTTTCCTAAATGTTGCAATGTACCTCCCTCAACCCACTCCTCCAGCAGTGTGTTCCATATGCTCATCACCTTCTGTGTTAAAAGGATACCCTTCAGATTCCTATTAAATCTCTCCTCCCTCATCTTAATCCTATTTAAATTTAAATTTTATTTTTTTAAATTTAAATTTAGACATACAGCACGGTAACAAGTTATTTTGGCCCATGAGTCCGTGCTGTCCAATTTACGTCCAATTGCCGTCCAGGTACGTTTCGAACAGTGGGAGGAAACCGGAACCTTCTGGGAAAACATACAGACTTTTTATGGACAGCAGGGGATTCGAACCCTGGTCCCGATTTCTGGTGCTATAAATGTATTGCACTAACAGCTATGTCAACCTATGCTGGTTACTGATTTCCCTACTCTGGGAATTCACCCAGTCTATTGCTTTCATATTTTTTACACCTCTATGAGATCACCCCTTATCCTCCTACACTCCAAGGAATAAAGCCTTCACATGCCCAACCTTTCCCCATAGCTCAGGCCCCCCGTGTCTGGGAAAGATCTTCATAAATCTTGTCTGCATCGTCCCCAGCTTTACAACATAATTTCTCTAGCATGATCACCAAACCAGAACACAATATTCCACTTGGGGCCTCACCCATGCCTTAAAAGCCTTTTAACCACTGTATCTATCTGTGACACCACTCCAAATGGTTCTCCTAGATCCCTACGCTCTACAATACTGCAAATCACGACTGTTCTCTGTGTGAGTCCTACCCATGTTAGTTGCACAAAATTCAACATATCACATTTCTCTGTATTAAATTCCATCAACTATTCCTCCATCCCAATCAAACAAGAGCCTGCTTCAGTCTATCTATATTATCTAAATCAGTGACATAGATTACCAACAGCAACTGGCCGAGCACTGAATCATGAGGCACAATATTAGTTACAGGCCTCCAGTCCAAAAAATAACCTTCAACCACCTCCCTCTGCTTTCTTCCATGATTCCAATTTTCAATCTAAATCTGCTACCTTTCAGAGCAGGTTACTCTGTGGAACCTTATTGAATGCTTTGTTGAGATCCAAATATGCAAATTCCACAGATCTGCCTAATCAATATTCTCAGTCACATCTTCAAAAATCTCAGATTTGTGAGACATGTCCTCTCATAAAAACAGAGGAGAAGTACTCGTTGAGCACCTTATCCATATCCTGTAGCTCTGCACAGTGAATTACAGTTTTGATTCCTGAGGGGGGGGGGGGGTCCCATGTTTTTTTCTCTTTTATCTTGTTCTCTTTATTTACCTAGATTATCCTTAATGGTATCTGCTGGAGCTACCTCCTGTCCTTATTTTGATCTCCTGAATTCCTTCATTAGCTTTCTCCTCAATTCTAGAAAGTTTTCAAGGTTTACACTAGCTGCTTATACATACCTCCTTACTGTTGACCAGATCCTGCCTTTTCCTCATCATCTAAACTTATCTGCGCTTGTATGGCTGACACTTCATACCAACAGGAATATGTATGTTCTGGACTCTTGTGAACACACTTTCAAAAACATAGTATTTTCATAATGTCCCTCTTCCTTCAAATAACCAGATCCAATGAAATTGAGCTTACTCTGGACTTGTACCTTCCCCAATTCATAATTTTAACTTATCGTCCTGCCCAGTCCTTTACCATTGCTATCTTAAACCTAATAGAACAATGGCTGTTGAACCCAAAAGTTTATCCACAAACAATTCCTTGACCCTGTCACCCGAGACAAAACTTGATCCCAATGGCTCTTCCACGGCTACAGAACATCCTGTCCACGCCTCTAGCCAAAGAATCTCCTGTCTGTTCCCCTCAGTATTGAATATTCAATTACTATAACCCTGGGTAGCTTTCACCCAAATCTCTGTACCTCAGAGCCTGTCACAATGCCATTGTCCAAACTATTGCCCATGACTGAAGATAGATTTCAGGATTTTGATGACAACTGGTGTGAGATGAACTGGTCTCTTATTTTTAGCCTCCCACTTCCTTCAATAGCAGTGTTATATTTACATTCCAGTTTGCTATGACTGCTCTAGAATCTGGACAACACTGTACATATTTTTTTTATTTTTTTTTAATTTTTCACACTATGAAGCATATTAATCAAAATACACACAAACATTTCCCTCTTGAATATACAGTGTAATTTTCTCCCCTTTTTCCCCCTCACTCTAACCCCCCTCCAAACCCATTAAAAGTTCAACATATGCAATACAATAAACCCATTAAATAATGTCATCACACAATGAAAATAAACAAGAAAATTGTATCAACAACTTTATACACTGGGTCAGTTCATTTCGTCTTCTTCTCATTCTATCATTTTAGGGGGTGGAGGTCCACGGTAGGCCCTCTCTGATGTGTTCCATGTACGGTTCCCAAATTTGTTCAAATAATGTGACTTTATTTTTTAAATTATTTGTTAATTTTTACAATGGAATACATTTATTCATTTCCATGTACCATTGCTGTACTCTCAGGCTCTCTTCCAATTTCCAAGTTGACATTTTACATTTTTTTGCTACAGCTAAGGCTATCATAATAATTTTTTTTGTGCTTCATCAAGTTTAAGGCCTAATTCTTTACTTCTTATATTACTTAGAAGTAAGATCTCTGGATTTTTTGGTATGTTGCTTTTTGTGATTTTATTTAATATCTGATTTAGATCTTCCCAAAATATTTTTACTTTCTCACATGCCCAAATTGTTGTTCCTGTTTCCTTCTTACAGCAAAAGCATCTATCTGACACTGTTGGATCCCATTTATTTAACTTTTGGGGTGTGATATATAGCCTGTGTAACCAGTTATAATGTATCATGCGTAACCTCGTATTTATTATATCTCTCATAGTTCTGGAGCATAGGTTTTCCAATACTTCATTTTTTATCTTTATGTTTAGATATTGTTCCCACTTTTGTTTGGGTTTATAGCTTATTTCATAATTTTCTTTCTCTTGCAGCTTGATGTACATGTTTGTTATATATCTTTTAATTATCATTGTGTCTGTAATCACACATTCAAAGCTGCTTCCTTCTGGTAATCTCAGTCTGCTTCCCATTTGTCCTTGAAGTACGTTTTCAGTTGTTGGTATGCAAACATTGTACCATGGGTTATTCCATATTTGTACTTCATTTGTTCAAATGATAATAAATTATTTCCCAAAAAACAAATTTCTATTCTTTTAATCCCTTTTCTCTCACATTCTCTAAAGGAAATGTTATCTATTGTGAAAGGGATTAGTTGATTTTGCATCAATAATAATTTTGGTAGTTGGTGATTTGTTTTTTTTTCCTTTCTACGTGAATCTTCTTCCAAATGTTGAACAGATGGCGCAGTACTGGTGAACTTCTATATTGCACCAACTTTTCATCCCACTTATAAAGTATATGTTCTGTTACATTCTCCCATATTTTATCTAGACTATCTTGGTCCAATCTGGTTTTTCCCTTGTTTGAGAAAAATCTGATAGATATCTTACTTGTGCTGATCTATAATAATTTTTAAAGTTTGTTAGCTGCAAACCACCTTGTTTGTACCATTCTGTTAATTTATCTAGTGCTATCCTCAGTTTCCCCCCCTTTCCATAAGAATTTCCTTATTATTCTCTTTAGTTCATTGAAGAATTTCTCTGTTAAGGGAATTGGTAATGATTGAAAGAGGTATTGTATCCTCTTACCCTTCCTATCAGTGTTAGTGGTAAATCTTTCTAATGTTCTAAGTCATTTTGTAATTTCTTCATTAATGGCTGATAGTTTAATTTGTATAAGTGGCCTAGATTATTATCTAGTCTAATACCTAGGTATCGGATTGCTTGTGTTTACCATTTAAATGGTGATTCTTTTTTAAACTTCGTAAAATCCGCATTATTCATTGGCATCGCTTCACTTTTATTTGCATTGATCTTGTACCCTGATATTTCTCCATATTTCTTCAATTTCTTATGTAATTCTTTTATTGAAAATTCTAGTTCTGTTAAGTATACTATGATGTCATCTGCAAATAGACTGATTTTATATTCCTTCTCTTTTATTTTTACCCCTTTTATTTTATTTTCTGTTCTTATCAGTTCTGCCAAGGGTTCTATAGCTAAAGTGAACAGTGAAGGAGATAGTGGACATCCCTGCCTAATTGACCTGCTTAATTTAAATTGGTTCAATATATATCCATTTATTGTCACCTTCACCAATGGTCCCTTATATAATGCTTTAATCCAATTAATATATTCCTCTGTAGGTTGAACCTTTGTAATACTTTGAATAAATAATTCCAATCTACCCTGTCAAAGGCTTTCTCTGCGTCTAAAGCAACAATCACTGTTGGCGTCTTATTTCCTTGTAGTACATGGATTAATTTAATGAAATTAGTGATATTGTCCATTGTTAGTCTTTTCTTAATAAATCCAGTTTGATGTTGTTTTACTATTTTTGGTACACAGTCGGCCAATCTGTTTGCTAATAATTTTGCTATTATCTTATAATCTGAATTAAGTAGAGATATTGGTCTATACAATGCTGGTGTTAGTGGATCTTTTTCCATCTTTGGTATTACTGTAATTATTGCTGTTTTACATGAATCTGGCAAGTTTTGTGTTTCTTCAATCTGGTTCATTACTTCCAGGAGAGGAGGAATTAGTAACTCTTTAATGTTTTATAGAATTCTATTGGGAGTCCATCTTCTCCAGGTGTTTTATTGTTAGGTAGCTTTTTTAATATATCCTGTATTTCCTCTATTTCAAATGGTTTTTATCAATTTGTTTTGCTCCTCTTCTTGCAACTTTGGTAGTGCAAATTTAGCTAGAAACTCATCTATTTTGTCTTCTTTCCCTTCATTCTCAGTTCGGCATAATTGCTCGTAGAATTCCTTGAAGTTTTCATTGATCTCTGTTGGGTTATATGTAATTTGTTTGTCCTTTTTCCTTGATGCCAATGCCGTTCTTTTAGCTTGTCCTGTTTTAAGCTGCCAAGCTAGTATTTTGTGCATTTTTTCTCCTAGCTCATAATACTTCTGCTTTCTTTTCATTATGTTCTCCTCCACCTTATACGTTTGTAGTGTTTCGTATTTAATTTTTTTGTCTGCTAATTCTCTTCTTTTTGTTGTATCTTCCCTTGTTGCTAGTTCTTTTTCTGTACTTACTATTTCCCTTTCCAGCTGTTCTATTTCACAATTGTAGTCCTTTTTCATCTTGGTTACATAACTTACTATTTGCCCTCTGATGAAGGCTTTCATTGCATCCCATAATATAAATTTGTCTTTCACTGATTCCGTATTTATTTCAAAGTACACTTTAATTTGGTGCTCAATTAATTCTCTAAATTCCTGTCTTTTAAGTAGCATGGAGTTTAATCTCCATCTACATGTTCTTGGTGGGATGTCCTCCCATTCTATTGCTAATAACAGGGGTGAGTGATCAGATAATAATCTAGCTTTATATTCCGTTTTCCTAACTCCCCCTTGGATATGGGCTGACAACAGGAACAGGTCAATCTTGGAGCATGTTTTATGTCTACCCGAATAATATGAGTATTCCTTCTCCTTTGGGTATTGTCTCTTCCATATATCCAAAAGTTGCATTTCCTGCATTGATTTAACCATAAATTTGGCTACTTTGTTCTTTCTGCTTGTCTTTTGTCCAGTTTTATCCATCTTTGAATCCAAATTAAGATTAAAGTCCCCTCCTATCAATATATTCCCCTGCATATCTACAATCTTCAAAAAAATATCTTGCATAAACTTTTGATCCTCTTCATTAGGTGAATATATATTGACCAAATTCCAGAGTTCTGAATATATCTGACACTTTATCATTACATACCTCCCTGCTGGATCTATTATTTCCTCCTCTATTTTGATTGGTCCATTTTTATTGATTAATATAGCTATACCTCTGGCTTTTGAGTTATATGAAGCTGCCATTACATGCCCTACCCAGTCTCTCCTTAATTTATTGTGTTCCACTTCAGTTAGATGTGTTTCCTGCACAATTGCTATATCTATTTTCTTCTTTTTGCAGTAAATTTAATAGCCTCTTCCTTTTGATTTGGTTATATATTCCATTAATATTTATAGTCATATAGTTCAACATGGCCATATCGTACTCTGATTACATCACATTTCCGATTCCTCACCATCACCTTTCCCCCATTTTTATTTCTCAATTTTCCTTTTTTGAACGCACTGGAATACAACACTTCTAAAACATAAAATACTTCAACCACTACCACATCTAAAATTCCCTTAACCCCAAGTGTCCCCCTCTCTCTGAGTTACACCTTGTCCCTTGCCAGGCAACCACAACTCCCCTCTCCATTCGGACTGTGAACCCATTCACAAGTGTCAACTGATTTCGCAGTGACTGTTATTCTCTCCCACCCAACCCCCTCCAGAAAAGACTCTTATCTTCATATTACAACAAATCTCCCCCTCTTTTCTTCTTTTTCTTTTTATTTAATTTTTTTAACCCCTCCTCTTTTTCCCCCTTCTCCCTTATTCCCTTTTCTTCCCTCCTTTAGTTCTTACTTATATATTATTTTTACAGCTTTATATGTAGTTTGTCGTCATTCTTTGTTCTTGTTACATCTCTTCATTCCACGTTCTGTCTTGCAGGTGTTCTGCAAATTTTTGTGCTTTCTCTGGATCCGAGAACAGTCTGTTTTGCTCCCCCGGGATAACTGTTTTAAGCACCGCTGGATATCTTAACATAAATTTATAGCCTTTTTTCCATAGGATCGATTTTACTGTGTTAAACTCCTTCCTCTTCTTTAGGAGCTCAAAACTTGTGTCTGGGTAGAAAATATTTTATTGTCCTTTGTACTCCAGTGGTGTTTTTGTCTTCTTTAATTTTATTCATTGCTTTCTCCAATATATTTTTTTCTTTTAGTGTATCTCAGAAATTTTACTAAAACGGATCTTGGTTTTTATTGTGACTGTGGTTTCAGTGCTAATGTTCTGTGTGCCCTTTCTATTTCCATTCCTTCCTGCATTTCTGGCATTCTGAGGACTTTTGGAATCCATTATTTTATAAATTCTTTCATATCTTTGCTTTCTTCATTTTCCTTAAGACCCACTATCTTTATATTGTTTCGCCTAGTATAGTTTTCCATTATATCCATCTTCTGACCCAACAACTCCTGTGTTTCTTTAAATTTTTTGTCACTTTCTACCAATTTTCTTTTTAAGTCGTTCACTTCCATTTCTACTGCCATTACACGTTCTTCCACCTTTTTTCTAATCCTTTTCCTACATCTGTTATGACCAGCTCTGTTCTACTCATTTTTTCTTCTGTATTTTTCATTTTTCTTTTCATTTCACTAAATTCTAGTGTCAACCATTCTTTTAATGCTTTCATTTGTTCTTGAAAATCTTTTTTATCTATGTACTGTCCATTCATTTTATCTCCTGTTCCTTTGTGGATAGCTTGGTGATCTTCTTCTTCTGTGTCTGCTCTTGGGTTTATCCTTGTATCTGTGTCTCTTCTGACTTTTTTGTTGAGCTGCTTGTCTCAGTTTGTTGGGTATTTTATTTTTTCATGGTTTCTTGATGTTGGTCCTCTTCTTCTGGGCTGGTTATTTGTTGGGCTTCCTGTTTCTGTTTTTCTTTCTCACCCCTCCCTTTCCCATTGCTTTCTTTATCTTCCAGCTGGGACCCTTGATGTTGGGCCTCTCTCAGCTGTTCGTGCTGTGGACTTTCAATCCACAGCTGGTCCCCCTTCCCATCGGTGTTCTCCTTGTCATATGCATCGCGCATGCACAGTTGCGTACCTCTGTTTGGCTCAGTGAGCCATTTTTGCAGTCCTGTGGTCGGTAGGTCGCGACCCTGTGGGATCTCCACTCACCTCGGGGAGCAGGCTCCTTTTTCCATGGCGGGTCCCTGCTTTTTTGTGCAGGTAAGGCCTTCGCCTTTCTCTTCCGGCATCTTTTCTTCTTTTTTTCCTGTTGTTTTTGGTTTTTATTTCTTAGGTGCCATTTTCTCCACACCTTTATTTTTTATTTGTTATGATTTGTGTGTCTGGGGCTTTGCTTTTTCTTCACTTTTTTTCTTCTTTTCTCGAGAGGGCTGGTAGTCTCCTACCAGCCACGACTCCATCACGTGACTCCTCCCAACACTTTGTATATTTAAGAGGGAAATGTTTGTATGTATTTTGGTTGATATGGTTCACAGTGTGAAAAATAAAAAAAATGATTTAAAAAAATTGAATGAACTTTACTGTCTCAGCAGATACCTCCTTTATTATCCTTAAATGAAGAAAATAAAGTCCAAGGGATTTCTCTACTGAAGTGAAGGATACAGAATAATATCATTAATAACACCAATGGGCTTCTCATTCTTTGTACATTGACAGAAAAATTAAAAAAATGTAAGAATGCTGACTCCCAATTAACTTCTAAACCAGTCACATACCACTTGAAGTAATTCCTATGGCATTAGTGGTCTGTGATTAGTAAGGGATTGTTCAAGGTGGTATGTGAGTGGTAAGGATGAGAATCATTGCTCTAGACCCAATTGTTACTGAAATAATTTGCTTGAGAAATATTGTCATTGGCCCATTTCCTTTGGGCCACATAACAAGTCAATTAGGTATGATTAAAACAGTGGTTTTCAAACATTTTCTTCCCATTCACATGCCACCTTAAGCAACTCCTTACTAATCACAGAGCATCTATGGCATAGGGAATACTTAAAGTGGTGAGTGGAAAGAAAAAGGTTGAGAATCACTGCTCTGAATGTAACCAACATTGATTCAGAAGAGAACTGTACAGGAATGACCTTGAAATTGTGAGAGACCTATGCTGTTGCAATGGCCTGTCTAAAAACTGGAGTCACTCTCATCATGCCACATGCTCTTTCTCTTGATGTAGGCTCTAGAGAAGCATACTTCCTAATGTACTAACATGAGGCTCTGAATCTGAAGTACAGAGATTTGCTTGAGTTTCATGTTCACATCAGGATCTCAGTGACAATAACCTTATTTTTAACTTGGCAGAAGTTATGGGTAAGAGGACTGAAGCACAGGGCATACACCAGTACCTTGGAAAGAGGCCTGGTAATTTTAAACCTTACATCTTTCCCAGGTTGACATGATCCCATAAATGAAAGGAACAAGCAAGAGGAATCAGCAAGTAGAGAGCTATGATTTCATATTAGGTATTAATCCAATCTAGGTCAATGAAAGTTATTCCAGGGCTTTGGAAGAGCAGGGAAATTCTTCCTCGACAAACTTTTATTTGTCCATTAACACCTAAACCAAATTATCTGAGAATTATTGGCTATTGTGATGCTAAGATAATCTTACTATATTAAAATAATAACATAATGTTTTATTGGTTCCAATTATTAGGATTGTACTGACTTTGAGAAATGTGGTATGAAGATATAAGGGTAAGTTTCCACTTTCATTATATTTATGTTGGGTTTTACCTGACTGCCCGGTTTATATTGAATGTTCAGATTTAAAATTTGCTCAGATATTCCTTAAATACTGTGCAAGATTAGCATTCATCTAACATATATTAGACTTCTATTCCTTGAGTGATTACAATCCCTCAAGGGAATTAAGAGATTGTAATCATTCAAACTTCCATTTCACATCTGTCTCCTTGAAACCTTGTCACATAGATAGATAGGGGTATAGAAATTCTAATTCTTCCTCAGATTCTAGCTGGATCTCAATGCTAAAAGTGATCATATACTTTATGTGTCATCAGCCTATTTCCAGATTTTTAATGTGCATAATAAACAGGGAGAGTGATCAGCATGCATTTATTTTAATGTCATTTGTACAAAATGCTACTGTGCAAACAAGGTCATTAAGAGACATGAGCATTGAGAAGGCTAAATCAAGGTTAGTTAAAGAATCAACCTATCTGGGCAACAGACACTGAGTCTAAATCATCTGTCTTCCTCCAGGATGTAGAAAACTAGAGATACAAGAGACTGCAGAAACTGGAATTGTGAGCAAACAATGAGATGGTGGAGCAACCCAGATGGTCAGGCAGCATCCATAGCTAGAATCGGTCAATGTTTCAAGTTGGGACCCTCTTTTGTGTTGAATGTTGAAAGTGGAAATGACAAGCATTAAAATGAGAATTGAGGGGTAGGGAGGGATCAAGAGATAATAGGACACTGGATAGATGAGGTTGCAAGTGGAGACAGGCTTGGGAGTGGAATGGAGACTATTGTGGGAGGGTGGGGTTGAGTGTAAAGTAAATACTGGAATAGGTTAGGGAGATGGGAATGGATATAAGACAGGTGAAAACAATTAAACTGGATCCAAAAGCTAGTCTTTATATGCCAATTGGAACTCCAGGTTGCCACCCATATTTACTCTCCTTTCCATTCCCACTCACGTCTGTTTGTCCTTGGCCGCATTCATTGCCAGTATCAGGCCAAATATAAACCTGAAGAACAATGTATAAATTTTGGCCTGGGTAGCCCACATCCCAATAGATTGAGCACTGAATTTTGTAATTTCAGGTAATCCCTGACCCAATTTGGTTCCACTGTTTCCATCTGTCATTTGCTTGTTCCCATTCTCCTAGCCTATCTAGTACTTGCATTTCATTCACTGCTCCCTCTTCCTCAACCCAGTGTCTTTCTACTGCCTAGTCTGCTAGCCTGTCTAGCTACTCCACCTCTCCCACCTCAACTGTCCAATACTCTATTGTCTCTGGTTCTCGCCCCTTCTTTATATGCTTGCAATCTCCATTTTCCACCTCATTTGATAAAAGAGTTTCAATCTAATATGTTGACTGTGCATTTCTTTCAATGGATGCTGCCTGATCAGTTTCCACTTTGTGGATAGGTTAGCAGAAACATAAATAGGTTATATATTGAATAAATGCTAGCATTCATTTAGAGAGGAATAGAATATAAGAGTAGGGATGTGATATTGAGACTTTATAAGGTACTAGTGAGATCTCACTTGGAGTATTGTGAGCAGTTCCTCATTTAAGGAAACATGTTCTGAAGTTGGAGGGGGTTCAAAGGATTTTCACTAGGATGAAACCAGGAATGAAGGGTTACCATATGAGGACAGCTCTTGGACTGTAATCATTGGAATTTAGGAGAATGGGTGGGGGGGGGGGGGGGGATCTCATTGAAACATTTGGAATGTTGAAAGGCATGAACAGAGTAGATGTAGAAAGGATGTTTTCCATGGTAAGAGAATCTAGGATAAGAGGACACAACTTCAGGATTGAAGGGCGTCCACTTAGAACAGAGATTTATAGGAATTTCTAGAGCCAGAGGGTGGTCATTCTGGGGAATTTGTTGCCACATGCAGTTTTGGAGGCCAGATCATTAAGTGTACTTAAGACAGAGATTGATAGGTTCTTTATGAGGTAGGGAATTAAAGGTTACGGGGAGAAGACTGGACAGCGGGGCTGAGTGGAAAAATGGATTCTTTGGCTTGGCTTCTCGGACGAAGATTTATGGAGGGGGTAAATGTCCACGTCAGCTGCAGGCTCGTTTGTGGCTGACAAGTCCGATGCGGGACAGGCAGACACGGTTGCAGCGGTTGCAGGGGAAAATTGGTTGGTTGGGGTTGGGTGTTGGGTTTTTCCTCCTTTGCCTTTTGTCAGTGAGGTGGGCTCTGCGGTCTTCTTCAAAGGAGGTTGCTGCCCGCCGAACTGTGAGGCGCCAAGATGCACGGTTTGAGGCGATATCAGCCCACTGGCAGTGGTCAATGTGGCAGGCACCAAGAGATTTCTTTAGGCAGTCCTTGTACCTTTTCTTTGGATTAGCTCATGATTAAATGCTGGGGCAGAATCGATAAGATGCATAGTCTATTGCTGCTCCTATGACTCATGGTCTTAGAGTCTAAATTATTCTGTTGTATTGGCTTATCTTGATAGTTTCCTTAGAGGATTTCAATTTTGATTGCAATTCCTTATATGGTGTATATAGTATTTAGCCCTTCTACCAGCTCTTGCTAACTATTTACTACAGAAAGATACCTTATATTCATCTCTTCATTATATTCATCAGTTCATCTCTTCCATCCTAATATTTGGAAATAGCTCAATCTTAGAAGGTATCAATATGGACCATGGAGTATTTCCAGTATCTGAAAAAGCATAATTTTCTGATAATTTAAGCTCCTGTCTTACTGAAATAATGTCGACAAGAATTCAGATATAAATGACTGCTGAGAGAAATTTTTTTTTGAACAGACACCAGGAGGGTGATAAATATGTGGAATTCATTGCCATGGACTGCTGTGGAGGACAAGTCATTGCGGATATTTAAGGCGGAGGTAAACATGTTCTTGATCAGGAAGACTATCAAGCGTTACAGAAGAATGGGGTTGAAGAGGATAGTAAATTGGCTATGATGGAATGGCAGACAGACTCAGTGGGGCAATGGCTGAATTCCACTCATATCTTATGGCCTTATCAAGTAGGTGAGAGATGTGATGACAGCTGTGCTGAGAATATCCAACAGTTTCTGATTTAATATTACTGCAGTTTCCACACCTGCAGCATTTTGGTTTTGAACCATGTGGGATGAATGGTTACAGGTGAATATTAAAATATTTAGAGCTTAGACTGAATGAAGGGAAGCCAACTGCTCAGAAAGAAGAGTCAGTGAAAATCTTGGTGAAAATTCAGCTGAGATTCGAGATCAAAATTATTTTATTTTGACTGTAAGAAAAGAGCAGATTTTCTAAATGGTTAAAATTACAAAAATGATTGTACTGATATTCGTTTGAATCCTCATTATAGAGGAGATGAAAGGAGAGGAGAGGAAGAAAGATTGAGAGAGAGAGAGTGAACTAGGGAAAGAGAGACAAGGAGCTAGAGGAAAAGAGAAAAAGAGAGATCTTGCAAAAGCCATAGGATTGTTATTAGCCTTTATTTGACAAATAGGAAAATCATAGACTCTCTAAATAGAATGTGAGAAGCAAGATAAAAATTAGGACAGTAATTTCTCAAGTATCAAGCAGGAATATGGTTGGGTACAGTGCATAGATAATTATGCAAAACATAAAGAGAAAATACAATAAAAGGAAAGCTAAACCCCAGGAAAGCAGAGCTTGAGTCGTGAAGCTGATGCCACTGATTGGGATGGTGATTGATCACCTTTGTGTCCTGGACACAGATGTTGAGTTTGTACTGTTAGATTTATGCTTTAGTGTAATACTGGTTTTAATTGATTTTCTCCTGGGATGTGGCCATTCCTGGCATGGTTAGCTTTAATACCCTTCTTAATTACCCTTAGGAAGGTGATGAGCCATCTTTTTTAAACTGCTGCAGTTGTGAGGCTGAAGGAACTCCCACTATAATATTAGGTAAGGATTTAGTCCCAATGGCAATGTGGAATCAGGAATATATTTCAAGTCAGCATGATCTGTGACTTGGAGAGTGTGTACAAGTATTTCTAACTCAGACACTTTGCTGCCCTAATCGTTCCAGGTTGTAGAGGTGGCCAGTTTGGAAGGTGCTTAAAATCGACGGCAATTGGTATAATAAATTGTTTGTAATTGTTCATAATATTGATGTTTATGTAAGTCATAGACATTCCTCTATTGAGTCCAGTGGAAACTATTTATTCAATCGATAGAAATTGCAGACAGCTGTGAACACAGCTCCGATCATCAAACAATCTCCCCACCAGCTACACTTCCCACTGTCTCGGAAAGATAGCAAAGATATTAAAAGACTTATCCCACCCTGGCCAAACTTCCTTCTTCCTTCTCCAGTGAGGAAGAAGATTCTAGAATGTGAGAACACACCCTATTAAGTTGAAGGTCAGTTCCTTTACTGCTGTTATTCTCCTGAACAGACTACGCACAAGTAAAATAACATTGCCTTTGCTCTTTCCTCATCTGAATAGTCAGTACAAATTGGAAACAATGTCTCCACCTTACCGACAATCAACACAGGTACACCTCAAGGATCCATGCTTAGCCCACTGCTCTACTCACTCTACACCCATGACTGTGTCTCTAGGCACAATTCAAATGCCTTTCAAATCGCAGAATCACAGACAGCAATGGGGAAGTGTACAGGAGGGAGATTGATCAACTAGTTGAGTGGTGTCACAACAACAACCTTGCACTCAATGTTAACAAAACTCTGGAGCTGATTGTGTACTTCAGGAAAGGAAATCAGGAGAACACGAACCAGTCGTCATCAGGAGATCAGCAGTGGAAAGGGTTAAGAACTTCAAATTCCTGGATGTCAACATCTCTGAAGATCTGTCCTGGGCCCTCCAGGTCAATGCAATCATGAACAAGGCTCACCAGCAGCTATACTTCTTGAGGAGTTTGAGGACATTTGATATGACATCAAAGACTCTTGCAAATTTCTACAAGTGTACTGTGAAGAGCATTCTGACTGGTTGCATCACCCTCTCCAATACAAAGGCTCCAATAGCTCAGCAGTTAGACCACTGGTCTTGTAAACTAGGAGTTGTGAGTTTGTACTCACTGGGGCCTCATTTCTGTAAGGGGCACTGGACAAAGTGGTGACCCTCTGTCTTCCTTACAGTAGACAAAATTAAAAAGATTTTCATGTACGTTACATTTGAAATTTGGAGAGAGTCAACATGGTTTAGTGAGGAGCAGATTGTGCGCCACAAACCTAATTGAATTTTTTGAGGACGTGACAAAAGAAATTGACCAATGTCAAGGGGATTAGGCAGAATAATGGTTTGGATCAGTTGGATGTAAGGAAAATGGAGGGTTAAACCCTGTGAGGTTGAGAAGGGTTAGATTGATAGGCAGGCTTATATAATTCAGCCCGACATTGTGGTCTTAAGAGCCCATACTTTGTTGTAATGTTCTATGCTCTGTAAGGAATCAAAGCAAAAGATGAAGAGCATGCAAAAGAAAATTATGTAGAATGTATGAAAATTGCTTGGATCAGAGATACCTTGCTGAAGAACAAGGACAGGATAAGAGAAAAAAATGCAAAAATTGAGGCTGATGCAATGAGGTGTTCGATTTTATTTTACTCTTCTTTGTGAGACCATAAGTATTCACATTTTAAGATTTTAAATTGTATCTCAAATGTATTTTCCAAAGCTGTCTTTTGTCATTTTTGTGTCACCGTGATATACTGCAGGCTTTGAAGCTGAAAGAAAGCCATGTTTTTAAGAAAAGTGTCAAAATGTTCTCTAGCAATTAGAACCTTTTCTTCTCTGTTGCAGTTGAAGGTAATTGTGCAGGTTTTTTTTTTGCATTTAGTCATCTTCCCAGGGAAGTTCTTAAAAGATGAACCAGGTATGACTTGTGTAAATGTGTTTTTAGCCAATCATTCATTTTTCTGATAAATATCTGAGGGGCTTTTTAAAAAAAAAATTCTTAATGACAAATACCATAGCAGGTTTTGTCAAATTCCCAATCATTTATTCAGCAGGTGTCACAAGTGTTCAAAATTAATTTCTGACGACTCCCGGATTGATAAGTGCCTAATCAATACATGCTTCAAGAAGATGTTGTGCGCTGATTAAATTTAAATCAGATAAAGCTTTGCTTTATCTCAAATCAGATCTTTAGCTTTAAATCAGTTAAAAATTTGAAACACAGTGCAATGATAGAAATTGCTTCATACAGAAACTTGTATGATTATTTATATCCTAGAGAATGACAGGAGATATCAAATATCCAGTATTAAGCAGGAATATTGAAAAAATACAGCCATTACTGTCGAAATGAGGAAAAAAAAACACTCTAATTTGAATATATTTTAAATTGTGTTTCCTATATTATTGAAAAAGATTTAACATGGTCATTTGTCCCAGCCAAATCTGCTGCAGTATAATTGTTCATTTACAATTTGGAATAAAAGATTTCATTGTACAAGGTAGTTTAACTGGTGCCCAATAAGGCAACTTAATCATGGAACAAGTTACAATTTTCCTTTCAATGTCTCAGGTTCGTGGAGTCCACCAAATACCTTTATTAGACCAAGACCAGAAGAAGCAACTTGCTGAAATTATTTAACAATTTTAGTGACTTCAAGATATTGTAAATAAAAATTACAGCTAATTTTATTTACAGTTGAAAAACAGGAAATAGGACAGCAAACCTTGTATATAGCAAAGTCACACAACTCCAAATGGTTAGTCTGTTTTAATATTGCTGAAGGATGAGTATTGGTTTGAACTCAATGGTTTCCAATCTGCCCTTGTTTAAAAAGGTCCATGGGATTTCTATATCTCCCTGAAAAAGCAGATAGGATGTTGGTTTAACTGGTACCTTCTCTGCTGCAGCAAGACCGCAATCAGTTTCTACTTTGTAATCTTTCTCTTGAATCTCTGCCTCTTGTCAATGCATTTCAAGTAGAAGAGGTTTAGAAATCAGAGATGGAGCATTTGGCTTACCACATCATTAGCGCAAGAGTAATAGGATCAGGTCTGTTTCCAGGACAAGGAGATTTGCTTTTCCACTCTATACCAAAAGATGGTAAATGAGCAGAATCTTTGACAATCCCACAGCTGAAGTCTATTCTTTGATTTCTCAATTACTGAACCCCCTTCATTTTGAAGGCAGACACTGGAGATCTGAAGTCTGATCTTTTTCCTTCATATTATGAGCTGTGCTCTTCTCAAGCAACCACTGTAATTGCATAATATGGTGGAGAATTAAACAGCTAATAGGAGTAGGAGGAGGTAACAAGAATATTCACATCTACAACAATGGTGTATTGATTTGCAATAGGCTTAGCAAGTATGTGCTTAAGAAAGGTAAACTATTCAAAACAATGTTCAGCCAGAAATCCCCAAGACATGATCCATCTCTGCTTCTTCCTGAGATCCTCACCATGACAGAAGCCACTCTCCAGCCACAGCATATCAAAAACAGCCAAGAGCACTGGGCCCAGCAAAGGCTCTGGGAGAAGATGATATCTCAGTTGTTGTATTAAAATTTACTGTTGCTGTAGTTTTAATTTTGGTATCCACCTGACAGTGAAATAGGTACTATTCACAAAAAGGAAGACAAAATTAGTCTGGCCAATTACCATTCAGTCTACTCTCACTCATCAGCAGAATGATGGAAGGGGGCATCAATGGTGCTTGTTAAATAGTAATTACAAGAACCAATTTACCAATATTCAGACATGACTTCACTGAGAATATTCATTCTTCATTCCATTGATGCACAGTGCACCATTTGCAGAATACACTGCAGTTACTCACCCAGGCTAATCTGACATAGACCTAAACCAGTGACTTTTACTGTTGTGAAGGACAAGGGCTTTAAGCACACAGAAATACCCTACATTTTGACTATTAAGATCACATACATCTTGACTTGGAAATATATCACAGCTCTTCACTGTCTTTGGGTCTGAATTCTGGAACATTCTACCCAACAGCAGCACCATAAGAGAACCTTGACCAGAATGAATGCTGTGGTTTAGAAAAGTGGCTCACTATGCCTTTTTAAAGGTATTTTAAGATAAGGAATAAATGTTGCCCTGTGGAATTACACACTCATCTCAATAAATGAATTAAAACATTTCCAGAATACTTGCCATGACAGCTACAATGCACATCCCTTTTAATAAGAACAGGTTGAATTTAAGTGGTGCTAGATTTGAACAAAATTGGGCCCCCTGTTGAAACAATAAGCCAAAGACGAGCAGGGTCAACATTGGCAACTCATAGTGATCACGCAAATGAGCAGGTAGCACCATGCTGGCATTTTGCCTGCATCAGAACAACAGGTGCATGTTAATCATGCAATGTGATTCCCCGTGTCTGTTTTAGTGGGCTGACGTGGCTTTCAAAAACATTTTGAAGATTAGAAAGATTAAAAGAAAAGACAATGCAAATTAAAACATAAAGACTGGAAAAACTACCTGACATTTTTATAACATCCTTTCATATCTTTTGAAATTTTCCATGGCAACTCGAAAAGTGAATTATACTCTAGTGCAGACATTCACAACTTGTTCTGAAGCTTGCAAGAACTTGCATCTTTCTGATTTGTACATAACCAGTGTGTATTCAAAGAGAATGAAAAGTTTGAGTACAATTTTAATAAAAATATTCATTGTTTTGATCACTACAAATAAAAAAGAGATGAATTTTTCAGTATCAATATTTGTCTGAATAGACTAAATATTTTTCCATTTTTTCTTTGACTCTCCCAAGAGATCAGATGACTTTTAACGAGTCAAACCATTGAGGGAGCTGTTGGCTGATTGAAAGATGACACAACGAGACTAAGGTGAGGGGTGGTAAAAATCATGCATTATTCAAGCAATATCTATAAAATATTATGCAAATGTCTTGGCCAATATTTATTCCTCAATTAACATTTCTACAGCAGATTGGACTCTCAATTATTTCTTGTTGTGCAAAATAATTTCTATGAACTTTGCATATTAAAGTGAGTTAAATATGGTCATGCCTTTTGTCCATGTAATCTTCTTATGAAAACTTGGCCTATGTTTCTCTTATAAACATGAAAGCTGTAATGTTTATGCTGATGCATCACCAAGACGTAAAGTTTCCATAATCAAGGCTTAAAAATACCACTGTTGATTCACATGGACAATTCTTAAGTGGAAACAGTGCCTGCTTTAGCTTTGCTGAAGGAACACTGACCTTATATAATCCATTGACAGCAGGTAGGTCCTCCTCAAAATACCTGCCTCAGTGTATTCTCCCATCACTCCAACTTACCGCTCATGCTTTTGTTTCTGCTGGTGGCCTTTGAACTCTTTCATTAAGTTTACCTGCTCTCCCCTGGATCCTGGCCCATGTCCCAAACACATGCAATATCCCACTTAACAGCTCTTTCTCCCCCAGTACAGGGGGAGCACTTCATTACCCAGTGCTGCAATAGTCCATAAAACCTTCAACAGTTACATTATTTTATTCCACTTTAGCCCCACCTTCCTCACTAATACATCAAATGATATTGGGTTAAGTCATCTGACACACTGCCAGACAGATATGTACATCCTTTATCTCTCTCTCCCTATACTGCAACCTTCCTGACTTAGAGTCATTGAGGTGGGTATAATTCAAAAGACATTTAGGCATGTTCACTGTCAGGAAAGTTTCACGGCATAAAAAAAAGGCCCTTCGGCACTTGTCCATGTCCATGAAGCTGTCTATCCAAGCTGGTCCTTTTGTCTGTGTTTGCCTATATTGTTCAAAACCTCTCTTATCCATGTAAATGTCTAAATGTATTTTTAAATGTTACAATTGCATCTGCCTCAACCTACTTCTGTCACCTTGTTCCATATACTTACCACCTTTCATGTGAACAAGGTGTTCTTCAGCTCACTGTTGCCTCTTATCTTCTAGATTTAGGTTCCTTCTTTGGCTTGGCTTTGCGGACGAAGATTTATGGAGGGGTAATGTCCACGTCAGCTGCAGGCTTGTTTGTGGCTGACAAGTCCGATGCTGGACAGGCAGACACGGTTGCAGCGGTTGCAAGGGAAAATTGGTTGGTTGGGGTTGGGTGTTGGGTTTTTCCTCCTTTGTCTTTTGTCAGTGAGGTGGGCTCTGCAGTCTTCTTCAAAGGAGGTTGCTGCCCGCCGAACTGTGAGATGCCAAGATGCACGGTTTGAGGCGATATCAGCCCACTGGCGGTGGTCAATGTGGCAGGCACCAAGAAATTTCTTTAGGCAGTCCTTGTACCTCTTCTTTGGTGCACCTCTGTCTCGGTGGCCAGTGGAGAGCTCGCCATATAACACGATCTTGGGAAGGCGATGGTCCTCCATTCTGGAGACGTGACCTACCCAGTGCAGTTGGATCTTCAGTAGTGTGGATTCGATGCTGTCGGCCTCTCCCATCTCGAGTACTTCGATGTTGGAGATGAAGTCGCTCCAATGAATGTTGAGGATGGAGCGGAGACAACGCTGGTGGAAGTGTTCTAGGAGCCGTAGGTGATGCCGGTAGAGGACCCATGATTCGGAGCCAAACAGGAGAGTGGGTATGACAACGGCTCTGTATACGCTAATCTATGTGAGGTTTTTCAGTTGGTTGTTTTTCCAGACTCTTTTGTGTAGTCTTCCAAAGGTGCTATTTGCCTTGGCGAGTCTGTTGTCTATCTTGTTGTCGATCCTTGCATCCGATGAAATGGTGCAGCCGAGATACGTAAACTGGTTGACCGTTTTGAGTTTTGTGTGCCCGATGGAGATGTAGGGGGGCCAGATTTAGGTTCCACTATCCTGGTTAAATGATGAATATTTGCCTCATCCATATCCCTCATGATTCTTTTAACCTTTATGAGGTCTCCCTTCAGCTCCAGGGGGAAATATCCCAGTCTATCGAGCCTCTACTTAGAATTCAAGTCTCCTATTCCCAGTAATATATGAATAATTTCAGCACGCTTTAAGCTTAATAACACCTTTCCCACATCTGGATGACTAGAATTGCATACATTCAGCCAATGGAACTCAGCTTGTATCCACAATATACTTTCACTTTCAGATACACAGAGGTGCTGGAGAAACTCAGTAAGTCAGGCAGTGTGTATAGGAAGAAAAGAGAAATAATCAATGTTTCAAGTCTGAGTCCTTCGTCAACATATGAGCAGAAAGCAGGCAGCCCACCTGGCAGGTGGAGGAGGGAAAAAGGGGCAGGAAGAGGTGCACTGGCCAACAGGGAAGAAGTAATATGTGGATATAAGTGGGTGTGCAGAAGAGAAAAAAAAGCGCAGAAGTGATGGGTGGGGAGTAGGTCCCTGAATGGCAAGGGAATGGGGTAGAAGCTGGAGGAAAAAAGACAAGGGAATGGGAAAGAGAGAGAGAGAGAGAGAGAGAGAGAGAGAGAGAGAGAGAGAGAAAGAGATACAGAGGAGGGCCGTAAAGGATACTAGAGAGGTTAATGTTAATACCAGAATATTAGTTGTTCTGTTAATTTTTGGGTGTCCTTGGTTTGGTGATGCATGAGGCCACGGACAGACTTGCCATGATGGAAAATGGGCATGTAATTGAAATGATTGGCCACTGGCAGTTCTCTGCTTTTGCAATAAACAGAGAGAAAGTTCTCAATAAAACAATTTCCCAGTCTGCATTCATACACTACAATGTAGAGGAGGCAACAATGGGAACAGTAGATGAGTGGACCCCTGCAGAATAACAAGTACTCTCCAGTGCATACCCACCTCTTGCCTGTTGGCTTGTGCCCGTCTTCCTGTCTCTCCCCACCTTTTTTGTTCAGGTGCCTGACTGCTTTTTTATCATACCTTGATGAAGGGCATAGGCCTGAAAGTTGATTATGTAATGAGCCCAGAGGACCCATAGACCCAGCAGCAATAGATATTCACCAAGACAATTGGTTACTTAAACAAAAATTACTTTTAATTATATTTAAACATGAAAATAGAATCAAACTTTAACATATTGCTATTGACTTAACTAACCTAACTTAACCCCCTTCTAATTCCAAGCACACGTGTATGTAATGTGTGTGTAAGTTCAGAAAAGTTATTTGGTTCACAGTCCAATCTCACTTCTCATTCCTCCAAGTTCACTGGTTGCAGGCAATTCTGATACAGAATTTAGCATTTATAAAGTAATATGGGGAAACTTTGGTGCTTGAAAGGTAAATGGTTGCCACTCAGGAAAATTCTTGTCAGTTTTCAGAGAGAGATTTTTTGTTCCAGGACATCCACAACTGATGTACTTCCATCAGTCACATCAGTGTCTTGCTGAAGGAACTTTCCCCTTCAGGTTTCTCCAGATGATAACCTCTTTCTTTCAAGTCACCACAGAGTTCCTTTTGATTTCACTTATTCCAAGTGAAGCATCAGATAGCCAGTCCTCTCCTCTTGCATGAACCACAAGGGCTTTCACCAGGCTGTCTTACAAAAGGGCTTTCCATAAGCTTGTCAGCTTGTCCTGTTCAGTCCTAGCTGCTTCTGCTGGCTGTGACACTGTACAAGTGATCTCTCTGTGTGTGTCTCTCTCTCTGTTAGAGAGAAAGCCTGTTTCACTCTTGCTGCTTGCAAAACCACATGAGCTTCTTAAAACAACAAGTTCTCTTACAGACAATCTGGGGCTCCAGCAAGATCTTTCATCCGTCGCCTTTTGTAAACAACAATCCATTAGTGAAGTCTCTTGAGCACTCTTCAAAGCTCTTGCAAATGCTCTGAGGCCCCGATATGTCAAGCATTAGCAGAGCTCCAGTATTTAAAATAAGATATGTTTTAAAGTGTTTGTATGTAACCCACCTCACTGACAAAAGACAAAGGAGGAAAAACCCAACACCCAACCCCAACCAACCAATATTCCCTTGCAACCACTGCAACCGTGTCTGCCTGTCCCGCATCGGACTTGTCAGCCACAAATGACCCTGCAGCTGACATGGACATTACCCCTCCATAAATCTTCGTCTGCGAAGCCAAGCCAAAGAAGAGACTCTAACAAATCTTTCCCAATTTATCTCCCAAAAACATTTCTATATACTTTCACAGTTATATATATAGTTTAATTCAAATGGAAGCTATGTAACTATTTGAGTTTTCCCCAGCACTTTTAACTGTTCAAGTTCATATTTATTATTATTATTATCATCCAATTGTACAAGAATAACCTGATGAAACAGTGTTTTCTGATCCTCGGTGCTAAATCATGCAAACACACAACCAGACATAACACTCATACAAACCAATGATACATATGCAGAATATACCTGTATATACAATATATAAATACATAAACAAATAAATAAATAAATAGATTTTGTGCCGTGAATTACAACCACAACATCTGTATAATGAGTGAGCCCTCACAAACAAGTAATGAATATGAATGATATTACCAGAAAAGGCAACAGCTCAAAGATATTGTTGACATTTTCCAGATTGGTAGGTAAGCTTTTTCCTTGAATGCCATTTCAAAACCTATTTTATAGATTGATAAAATCAGTTAAAACCACATTTCTGATTCTTTTTATATTCTTGATGCTCCATGCCAAGAGGTCGTCCTCTTGTCACTTTCTCTGATCTACTGGGTGACCTTTAATGAATTGCTCTGCAAGCACTGTTATCACAGACAGGAAATAATACCCAAGAACCACCCTGGATGCCACATTAAATTATTAAAATACCTGAAGGCCATTTTCTCACTGAGAGCAATGTACGAATTGTGATTCACATGGATACAGTTCACAGATGATACAATCCTGTAGAAAAGTAACTTTACAGTGATCCTAGACATCAGAATATTGGAAAGCCAACCAGCAGAGACTTGGAATTTTCACAGGGCTCTTCCAATGTGTGAAAGAGGAAAAGATTGCACACCCATCAGGCTTCAATGTCCTCCAAAGTATTTTACAGGGAAAATAATCTTTTAAGCATTGGTACCTGTTGTAATATGAGAAGTCGATTATCCACAACAAGGTTCCACAAATATTAAGATGATAACAACCAGAAAACTTTCTACTTTCTCTACCATATATTTAAGGGACAAATATTGTCAAAAAGACCAAGGAGACTTTGCCTAAACTTTATCAAATGTGAGAATGTTCACATCCACTTGTCACATTATTGTCATATAATACCACATTTAGAAAGTAACATACACAAAATTTTTAAACTTTTGTCTACTGTAAGGGAGACAAGACAGAGAGTCGCCAATTTGTCCAGTGGCCCTCACAGAAACTTACAGCACCTGGTGTTTCTAGATGGTCTCCACTCCAAGTACTGACCAGTCCTAAACCTGCTTAGCTTCATTGATCAGACAACCCAGGCATTTTCAGGTGATTAGGTGCTGAATTCTTCTGCTTCAATTTACCCTTCCTGGGCTACACCGTTTGGACTTTCTACTTTCATTCACTTACTCCATTCCAGGTCTCGTGTTCAGTACTGGTCCAACCCATTGATAATCCTGGATCTGCTGCACTCTTCAAAATATACAAGACCAATCTTCCTCTTTGGAATCACAGTAAGAAACTAAGAGTTGTCATTGTTTTCCAAGTGTACTTTTAACAGAGAAGGCCAGATCATTACGATTTCAAATGGACTTGCTGGATATGCAAGTGAATGATTGCATAGTCAGGATATTAGTTTCAATCTCCATTGAACAGGTGAACTTCTAGCCTGAGTTTAAATATTATTCTACCTAGTCCAAATGAACTATGCCTGTCCATACACCTCCATACCCTCCCATCCATGCACCTATTCAATTTTTTTTTTAATGTTAAAATTGAGCCCACATTCATCACCTCATCTGTAACCTCGTTCCAAACTCCCACCAATCTCTGAATGAATAAATTCCCCCCAATGTTCCCCCAAAGATTCTCACCTTCCACCCTCCACTCATGTCCTCTAGTCACCTAACCTCAGTGGATAAAGCCTGTTTTCATTTACACTACCTAATCCCATCATAATTTTGTATACTTCGATCAAATCTCCCTTCATTCTTCTATGCTCCAGGGAGTAAAGTCTTAACCCGTTTAATATTTCTCTGTAATTCATTTCCTCAAGACTCTGCAACATCCTAGAAAGTCTTCTCATCATTTTTTCAATTTTATTGATATCTTTCCCATAGTTAGGTGACCAAGATTATACACAATACTCCAAATTTGGCCTCACCAATGTCTTATACAACTTTAACATAACATCCCAATTCCTATATTCAATACTTTGATTTATGAAGGCCAATATGATAAAAAGTCTCTTTATGCCCTATCTACCAGTGATTCCACTTACAGGGAATTATGTTTCTGAATTCCCAGATCCCTCTATTCTATCACACTCCTAACATTTACTTTTTATGTTTTACCTTGATGTATCCTTGCAAAATGCAACACCTACATTACATTCCATTTCCCAATTTTTCAGCCCATTTTTCCGGTTGGGCTAGATCCCTCTGCAAACCTTCATCGATGTCAATTACACCTTCAATCTTTGTGTCATCTGCAAATTTGCTGATTCAGTTTACCACATTATCATCTAGATCATTGATTTTGATGAAAAGCAACAGTGAACTCAGCTCTGATCCTTGAGGTGCACCACTAGATATAGGTCTCCAGTCAGAGGAGCAATCATCCACTACCAATCCCTGGCCTCTCCCACAAAGTCAATGTCAAATCCAGTTTACTACCTCAACATGAATTCCTAGCAACTGAAACTTCCTGAATAACCTCCAATGTAAGACCTTGTCAAAGGCCTTACTGAATTCCATGTAGATAGTATCTACAGACTTTCCTTCATCAATTTTTCTGGTAACATCCCAAACAAAGCTCTGTAAGATTTGTTAAACTTGACCTACCATGAACAAACCCATGTTAACTATCCCTATTTATACCCTGATTATCCAAATACATACAGGAATATATCCATTTTCTTAGATCAAATACCTTCCAATATTTTTAGATCCTCTTTTAAGCAATGGGACAATAGAGCTATCCTTTAATCCTGCAGCACCTTACCTGTAGCTAAGGATATTTTGAATATATCTGCCAGGGCCCCTACAATTTCTACACTAGCTTACCTCAAGGTCTGAGAAAATACCTTGTCATGTTTTGGGGATATATCCACCTTAATTTGCTTTGAGACAGTAAAATCAAACCTCCTCCTCTTTAATCTCTATAGGTTCTATAACATCACTGCTTTTTTGCCTCACTTCCCAAGACTCTTTGCCAATTTTCTGAGTAAATACAAATGCAAGAAACCCACTTAAGTTCCATTCCCATCTCTTCTACTTCCATATGTAGCTGACCACTCTGATCTACAAGAGGATCAATTTTGTCCCAACCAGTTTACCTATCTCGGCTGCACCATTTCATCAGATGCAAGGATCGACAATGAGATAGACAACAGACTCGCCAAGGCAAATAGCGCCTTTGGAAGACTACACAAAAGAGTCTGGAAAAACAACCAACTGAAGAACCTCACAAAGATAAGCGTATACAGAGCCGTTGTCATACCCACACTCCTGTTCGGCTCCGAATCATGGGTCCTCTACCGGCATCACCTACGGCTCCTAGAACGCTTCCACCAGCGTTGTCTCCGCTCCATCTTCAACATCTATTGGAGCGCTTTCATCCCAAACGTCGAAGTACTCGAGATGGCAGAGGTCGACAGCATCGAGTCCACGCTGCTGAAGATCCAGCTGTGCTGGATGGGTCACGTCTCCAGAATGGAGGACCATCGCCTTCCCAAGATCGTGTTATATGGCGAGCTCTCCACTGGCCACCTTGACAGAGGTGCACCAAAGAAAAGGTACAAGGACTGCCTAAAGAAATCTCTTGGTGCCTGCCACATTGACCACCGCCAGTGGGCTGATATCGCCTCAAACCGTGCATCTTGGCACCTCACAGTTTGGCGGGCAGCAACCTCCTTTGAAGAAGACCGCAGAGCCCACCTCACTGACAAAAGGCAAAGGAGGAAAAACCCAACACCCAACCCCAACCAACCAATTTTCCCCTGCAGCCGCTGCAACCGTGTCTGCCTGTCCCGCATCGGACTTGTCAGCCACAAACGAGCCTGCAGCTGACGTGGACTTTTACCCCCTCCATAAATCTTCTTCCGCGAAGCCAAGCCAAAGAACCTGTAGAAGCCCTCACAAATTTCCTTCATCTTCTCTTCCAAAGGAACCCCATATTCTTTGTCACCCTCCTTATTTCCCTTTTAAGAATTTTCCTGCATTTTTATACTCCTCAAGTACTCCATTTTCTCCCATTGCCTATATCTGGTACACATCTCTCTTTTCTTCTTAACCAGATCCCTGATATCCCTCGAAAACCAAGATTCCTTATGCCTGTTAATGTTTCCTTTAATCTTACAGGAATGTACAAATTCTGTATTCTCAAAATTTCACCTTTGTATCCTTCCCACTTACTGAGCACATCCTTTTCAGAAAACAACCTTGCCCAACCCACGCTTTCTAAATCCTTTCTCATTTGCTCAAAATTGGCCTTACTCCAATTTAGAATATTAACCAGACCTATTCTTAGCTATAATTTTCTCAAAACTAATGGCATTATGATCACTGGACCAAAAATGTTCCCCTACACATATTTTTGTCACCATATCTTGTGCTCTAATAGGAAATCCAGTGGGTACCTTGATATATTGAGTGAAACGTGAAAGACTGAAGATGCTAGAAATGTAGGCAAAACACAGAAATCCTGGAAGCTGAGTTCCTGCAGCCTCTCTGTGTTTTGACCTGGATATAATGATATAGAAAACTTTCCTGAACACATTTGAGTAACATCAAGTTCTTTTACAGTATGGGAATTTCACCCAATATATGGATGATTAAAATCACATACTATCACAACACTATGTTTCCAGCAGCTACTATCTCCCTGCAGATTTGCTCCTCCATTTTTCTTGGACTATCAGGTGGTCTTTAATATTACCCTATTAATGTAGTCATATATTCCCCATTTCTCAGCTCTGCTCCTATAGCCTCATTAAACACCTTCTAATCTGTCCTGTCTGGCACAGCTGTGATATTTTCCCTGATGAGAAATGCTACTTTTCCCCCTCGTTCTATTGTGTTGTAAACATCAGAAGCCTGAAACATTGAGCTGTGAGTCGTGTCACTTCTGCAGCCAAGTTTCACTAATGGCAATATTGTCATAATTTCACTTGCCAATCCATGTTCTAAGCCAATCTGTCTTTCCTACAATACTCCTTGCATTAAAATAGATGTATCTGAGAACATTATTTCCACCATGAACAATCGTTTGATTTCTCTCTTGAAATGCAGTTTTAACATCTTAGTTTTCCTCCTCCACTCTATTATCTGCATTGGCATTCTGGTTCTTATCCCCACGCAAATCTAATTTTTAACCCCTCAGTGTTTCTCCTGAAATTAGCTGAAGGGACCAATGATGTACTCTCCATGTCTGACTTATGAACAGAAACTGTGTTTCCCTTTTAGGCCTCCCCTCATTTTCCTTGATATAATGGGTTACTCCTCTAACCCCATTCAGTCCTAACTGTGAATTCTGCCAGTGGACCAGCTTTCATTGCTACTCAAGATCTTCTTGAGATTCCATCACTTGTCCTAAATGTTCTTACCATTCATGAATGTGGATGATTTACTTAATTGAGGGCTGATGACACTTCTTAAGTGTTGTTTCCATACATTGCCACCATCTTGTTTCACCTAATCTCCTGCAGTGGAAGTGGGTCTTTACACCAGATCATATCTTGGCAAATCTCTGCATCTCCTCCTTTTTCAGTCATCTCACCTTGTTTCAGTTCCTTCACTCCTTGTATAAAATCATTCTTTATTGTAACAAATGACTCTAAAGATAACTTGCCTCCCTGCCAGTCCGATGAATGTGTTTGCAGCTTCATGACCTCAACCAGTATCTCCTCTCATTGTGCTTGCCAAGAAATTCATTCCCTTCCTATCTTTCAATCTTATCTCCATATAAACTCTTGCTCTCCTCCATCCATACACACTGCTGTCCCAATCCCCTGACCCAACCATCTCACAGATTCACCACTTCTACACTTAGTATTTCCTCATTTAATTCTCCAGCCACACCTTATTTCCTTCTGAAAGCAACTTTCTTCTTGCCTCTAAACATTCCCCACATCACAACACCAACAATTCCCTTTCTATGATTATACTGTTCTTTACTTCAACTTGAAAACTCTGCCATTAACAACTTACTCAGCTATTACCCAATCTCGACTGTTGATATCAAGATACCCAGTAAAAAAAATTCTCTCTTACAATTATCTTGGTCATTTCATACTGATTGAGTGTTCTTGAGTATATAATCCTGCCGAACAAACCTATTGAAATTTTTGAGGTAATCTCAAGTTGGATTGACAAGGGAGAAGCTGTGGATGTTGTTTATTTGGATTTTCAAAAGGCCTTAGATAAGGTGCTGCTTAAGCGGCTGCTTAATAAGATGAGAGCCCATGGAATTACAGGAAAGGTGCTGATAGGCAGGAAGCAAAGGGTGGGAATTAAGGGATCCTGGTTACTGGTTACTAGTTGTATTTGGCAGGGGTTGGTGTTGGGGGTCGCTTCTTTTTACAATGTATATCTATGATTTAGATTATGGATTGAATGCCTTTGTGGTTAAGTTTTCAGATGACACCAAGTTAGGTGGTGGAGTAGGAAGTGTTGAAGAAACAGAAAGGTTGCCAAGAGACTTTGACAACTTAGCAGAGTGGGCAAAGGAATGGCAGATGAGATTCAAGCTTTTTTAATATATTTTATTTTGGGTTTTCATAGATTCATAAAAATTAAAACAACCAGTAAAATCCCTTTCAACACTTATAATATGCAGAGTCTGTATTTATTCCCACCCCACTCCAATACACGGGGTCATATAAAATATACAGATACCATTAGTGGTGGGGTCCACGACCCTCTATAAAAACCAAGGAAAAATAGCCAGGTTGATTAAATAACAAAAGATAAGGAATTTAAAAAACTTTAAAAAAAAAAGCATGTCATCTGCGTCATGTCCCATTTCTTAATTCCACTCATTTCCCTGCTGAGACAGATGGCTATAGTACCTATATTTTGAAGTGGGGTGAGCTAGTCAAATCTGCATGCCAATGTATTTCAAATAGAGTTGCCACACTCTAACAAATGTGTCATATTTCCTCCTTAGATTGTATGTGATTTTCTCCAAGGAAAAATTGTTCTTCCAATACTGTATTCCCATATTCCATCATGTGGTAGTTAATTGGGAGTCTAACTTCCATGTAACTGCTCTACACTTCTTGGCTACCTTCATGAACTGAATTTGGTATTTGGACAGTCTAAAACTCATGTCCACAGTATCTCCCAGAAGGTACAACTCAGGATCCTGTGGAAAATCCACTTTTTAATTTTTCTTCAGGATGTCCCCTGGCCAACCCAGAAGGATATTACCCTTGTACATAGCCAGGTGGAGTGGACAAAGGTTCCATCTCCACACCATACCTAGATCACATTTCTGACTTTGATTTATGTAATTTTTGTGGCATGAGGTACAGCTGGTGCAAGAAGTTGTATTGCACCATTCTGTATCTGGCATTGATGACTCTAGACTCAAGTCTTGCCACCACTGATCATTCATTGTTGTGCCCAACTCCAATTCCATCTCTCCCTTGACCTGTGTAAGCCCTGTTCAGGCCCTCACTTTGGAATATGTAATACATCTTAGAGATAAATTTACACACATTCACCTGTTGAATTAGAATTTCCATGTTATGTTAATATTCTCCCATCCCATCCCCAGCTCATCTTCAATGTATGTACTCTACTGTGAATTTTTAACCTGGAAAATTATTCTAACTGTCCACCCTATCAAGGCACACCCTATAAATTTTATGAACTTCTGTCACAGTTCCCCTCCGCCTCTGATGCTCCAGAAATAGGGCGGCTCGGTTAACATAGCCATTAGCATAACGCTGTTACATGCCAGCAACACCAGTTTGAATCTGGCGCTGTCTATGAGGAGTTAGCACATTCTCCCTGGGTCTGCATGGGTTTCCTCCAGGAGCTAAAGCTTCCTCCAACCTTTCAAATAATGTTGGCCAGAAAGGCCTTTTCTCTAGTTGACTGAGAGTTTCTCTTGCAATGCCTCACAAATACATCTGCACTAAGAATACACTGTTTAAAAGACAAACGACTGCAAAATGTCATTTGTTGCCTTTAATTATGTAAAGTTCACTTTAATCAAGTAATTCCCGTAACTTACAACATTTTTAATTTGAACCCCAATCGCTGACACTAAAACAGTGTTAAAATTACCTATACGCTAACTGTGCTACCGTCATAATTAACCCTTGCCAATTTTAAATTTGCATACCTTTCACCTACCATATATGACTACGTATAAGACAATCCTCAAAACTTAACATGTCACCTCAAAATCAGGAATGTCTTAAAAACCAAGTCTAAAATCCAAACCTTGACAGTGAAGTCTCAGCACTGCTCCCACCTTCTCCCTTAGTCTATCTCTATCCACCAGCTCTGACTCAAGTATCCCAGTTAGGCCCTAGGCACACTTACCACCTTCCTCATGCTGACAAACTGACGCACCACTATGCAAGTTTCCTGTAAGGTCCTCGACCCACCGACCATGAGCTGACAACATGACTCACCTTCACACAAGTTGCGACAGTGAAAAAATGCATGCTTATTGACTGGCATTGCTAGTTCAGCAGAGCATACTTGCACGTGTCCAACAAAGTCTCAGAGCTACCCCGTGGGGTCCATCCGCCCGGTCTTATTTATTTGAAATCCATTTATTTACCTACTTATTTCCTCTTTGTTTTGCCAGTTGATTGAATTCTGGATAATACTCTATTAAAATAAATCTTTCTTTGGCTTGGCTTCGCGGACGAAGATTTATGGAGGGGGTAAAAAGTCCACGTCAGCTGCAGGCTCGTTTGTGGCTGACAAGTCCGATGCGGGACAGGCAGACACGATTGCAGCGGTTGCAAGGGAAAATTGGTTGGTTGGGGTTGGGTGTTGGGTTTTTCCTCCTTTGCCTTTTGTCAGTGAGGTGGGCTCTGTGGTCTTCTTCAAAGGAGGTTGCTGCCCGCCAAACTGTGAGGCGCCAAGATGCACGGTTTGAGGCGTTATCAGCCCACTGGCGGTGGTCAATGTGGCAGGCACCAAGAGATTTCTTTAGGCAGTCCTTGTACCTTTTCTTTGGTGCACCTCTGTCACGGTGGCCAGTGGCACCACCTACGGCTCCTAGAACGCTTCCACCAGCGTTGTCTCCGCTCCATCCTCAACATCCATTGGAGCGCTTACACCCCTAACGTCGAAGTACTCGAGATGGCAGAGGTCGACAGCATCGAGTCCACGCTGCTGAAGATCCAGCTGCGCTGGATGGGTCACGTCTCCAGAATGGAGGACCATCGCCTTCCCAAGATCGTGTTATATGGCGAGCTCTCCATTAAAATAAATAAATATTAGTTTAAAGTAAATATTAGTTTTTTTAAAAATATTTAAAATAAATAAATAGTTTAGTCCTGGAGAGTTTGTATGAGTAGTTCAACAGTCATTCAGCCTTTGGGAAGAAGCTATTTCTCAGTATGGTGGTTCTGGCCTTGATACTCCTGTATCTCTTTCCCGACATTAGTAGCTGAAAGGGGTCCTCACTAATTTGAAAACACTTTTAAACAATGACCCCAGTAAATCTCATTAATTGGATTGGTTGGGGTGGGGGGGTGGAAGCGGGGAAAGAGCGACACCTCTGCTGCTCTTCTGGTTCTATGGATGACCTCTGATCTGATGCACTCCAGATACCGCCAGTCAGGATGCTGCTGTACAAAGTCGATATAATGGGGGCTGGTAACCTTGCCTGCTTCAGTTTTCTCAAGAAGTGCAATTGTTGTTAATCCTTCCAGGCAAGTGAGGAGATGTTTCGTTTCCAGTATAGTTCACTTCTATAGTGAATAGCCGCCTAGCTTTCGAGGTGTTGTTCTCCAGGAGAGACAAGACAGAGTGAGGGACAATGCTCTAACATCATCAGTGAAATCTCTCCTTCTGTAGGTGAATTGAAAAGGGTTCAGGGTCTCTGAGAGGAGTGCTTTGACACTTTCCATCACTAGATGAGATGCTCAAAGCATTTCATAATGGTGGGGTCAGTCCCACTGGGCAGCAGTCATTGAGACGTGTCACTGTTGCACTCTTTGGTACTAGGATAATGATGGCTGCTTTGAAAGCTCGGGGGCTATAGACTACTGCAGTGATGTGTTAAAAATGTTCATAAAGACCTCCGTCAGTTGATCTGTACTGTCCCTTGGTCCTGACTGGGTTTGTTGTCTGTCCCCGCTGTCCTGTGTGGGTTCACGTTGGCTGTGGCTATACCAGGAGCCCATTCATCAGCCTGTTTTTCTCATTGAACTGTGAAGAAAGCATTCAGTCTGTCTAGATGGGTGAATTCATTATTTTTGACTTGCAAGGTTGCCTCGTGGTCTGTTACGGTCTTTAACCCTTACCACATGCACCTTGTGTTGATAGTGCTGCACAGCTAACTATGCATCTTCTGCATTTTGCCTTCCAAATTGCCCTGTCTGATTCTGGTGCCATCTTGTCTCCTGTGCTGAAGGCAGCAGAACATGCCTTGAGCAGTGCATGGGCCTCTTTGTCCAACCATGGTTGTGTAGCATGACATTCTTGATGCACTTGTTAATGTAGCCAGTCACTGAGCTTGTGTATTCCTTGATGTTCACATGTCCATTGCAAGTGGCTGCCTCCCTGAAACAGCTCCAGTCTGTAGTGTCAAAGCAGTCCTGTAGCCCTGTTGTGTTTTCACCACCACCGCCACATCCTGATCCCCAGAGAACTAGCTTTGTTCACTTGGCCAGCAGTCAGTATGCCGGAGTTAGCAGGACAGATCTGAGTAACCAAAGTCGGGGTGAGGGCAACCTTGTACACCGCAGGGACATTGGGTGTTACCTATGGTGTTCCCTACTCTGGTGTCGAAGTGGCCATGCTGTTGAATCTGCAGTAGAACAGTGTTCAGATAACCATGGGAAGTCACCAGCTACAATCATGGCACCATGAGGATGGGCTATGATGTCCTTGAGATTGAAATCACTCACATAGCCATCTGTCCATTCTCTCCCTTCCCGTGACTCATGGGTTTTCCTAAGTGAACACACAAAGACTGCAGATGCTAGAATCTTGAGCAAATAATGAGAAGCTGTAGAGTGACAATGGGCCAAGCAGGATCTGTGATGATGAGGGTACAGATTATGGATTTGAAGGATGTTACGCTATCAATTAGACCTGAAAGACCAGAAATCAAGATTAAAAGGTTTTAATCATTATAAACGTACAGTCCCGATTTCAAGGCAGTACTGAGGGAGGGGATTAAGTAGTACGGCTTTATTAGGAATCCTGAGGGGGAGGAGTTACAATATCGGGGCGGACCAACCTGTACAATGACTGTATTACAGTGTTCCCCCTTTCTTTTGAAACAAAGCCCGATGGGGTGAAGTGTCAGTGTCTATTTTCAGGTTCAACCTGTCTGGTGTTTTCATCCATTGAACTGATTGTCACAGTGTTGTTGCTGTAGGCTCCTGGGCAGAGCTCTGTGTGGCAGGTTGTGATTCAGGTGGCTGAACAGAATCAGTTGGGGCTGATTCAGGGGAAGGGGGCACGGGCTGGTGCCAAAGGTGGGGTCGGATCATTGCCTGTGTCTCTGGTAGTTGTGAGGAAGGGAGGGTGCTGGTTGATTTGCTGTGGTCAATTCAGCGAGCACCTCAGTTGTAGAGGCTCCTGCATATGGTAGGTCCCGAACAGAGACAGTGGATCTCCACCCATCTTGGTACTCCACGTAGGCATACTGGGGGTTCACATGGAGGAGGTGGATGTCCTCGACCAGGGAGTCTGCTTTTTGGGTTCTGCTATGTTTCAGGAGTAGCACCTGAAACTGGGAGCATGGTTCCTGATGCCAACCTTCTGGGGAAGGAGAATAAATTTTTCATGTGGGGTCACATTTGTTGCTGTATAGAGGAGGGACCTGGTGGCATTGAGTGTCTCTCCTCTTGCCACTAGGAGATAAGGGCCAGGAAGACTGCCCTCCAAATGGTGCTGTTCTCCCTTTTCACTTGGCCATTCCCTCGGGAGTCATAGCTGGTGGTCCTGCTCATAGTTATGCCTTAGGCCAACAGGAATTGGTGCAACTCATCACTCATAACTGAAGACTCTGGCTCACTGTGGATGTAACTTGGTTATCCAAAGAGCATGAAGAGGTTATGCAGTGACTTAATGACAGTTGTTGTTGTCATATCTGGGCAGGGGATGGTGAACAGGAATGGTGAGTATTCATCAACAATGTTGAAGTCCATACTTAGACATTCGAAGAGGCAGGTACCCTTGATCAGATGAGCTTTCTCCAGCTAGTAGAAGTGCAGCTTGCACACCCTGCAGATCAGGCAGTTGCAGATCAGCTCCCTAATGCTTTCAACTGAGTACAGGAGAGTGCGGGCTCTCACAAGGTGATAGATCCTGGTGACCCTGGGGTGGAAAAGATTGTTGTGTAGAGCTTGGAGTCGATTGGCTTGTACATTGGCACAGGTGCCTCTGGGACCGGGCATCGGGAGGCTTATTGAGCTTCCTGGACTGGTACAATGTCTTGTACATGTAGGTGGACATTTCAATTCACCATCTCAGGATCTTGTTTTTCTTAATTTTTCCCCACTGTTTGTTGTTAAACATAAATATGACTGCACGTTGGTCAGTCAGCAGGGTGAACGGTCTGCTGGTTAGGTATGCCTTCAGTGGCACAGCTTCCACTATGGTCTGGGCCTCTTTCTCAATGGCTGAGTACCAGTTCAGGGCCTGGAGGGTACATGACCAAAATACCACTGGCCTGCCTGCCTAGTTTAGCGTGGAAGCCAGGGAAAAGTCAGACATATCGGATGGATTCATCTACAGCATGCATCGCCGTCTTGGCAGTATCGTCTTTGATGCAAGTGAAGGCCGCTTGAGCTTCTGCCAATAGGGGAAAAGTAATAGTTTTTTTTAAATCAGGGAGTGGGCTTTGTCTGCATAGTATGACAAAAAAAATCCCAGGCACCTTTTCAGGTCCTTGAGCTTATGAGGGAGTGGGAACTCTAGCTGGGGCCCCTTCCCTCATAGTCAGGTCCAATGACTCCATTCTCCACAACACACCCTAGTATAGCCAGACACAAAGTACAGAACACACATTTCTTCTGGTTATACATCAGATTTAGGGTCTGGAGTAATTTTAGCAGGTCTGCATTGTGATCCTGCAGGTTATGGGCACAGATGGTCATGTTGTCCAGGTAGGAAAAAGAGGCTTTCAGTTGGTGGTCATCCACCATTCAGTCCATCTCCCTCTGGAAGACCGAAACTTTGATCACGACTCCAAAGGAGTCCCTGAGGAAGTGGCAAAGGTGGCTGTCTGCCTCAAACGCCATGTATAGGCTGTCCTTCAGGAGGATTGGGAGCTGGTGATAGGCCGACGGTGGAAAAGATCCGGTACTGGACAATCTTGTTCACCATGAAGCTATGCAGGGAAGGGGTAGGGTTCAATAGGGTGAACCGGTTGATGGTCTGATTGTAGTCTATGAACATCCTGTGCTTCTCTCCACTCTTTACCATCAATATCTGTGCTCTCCAATGGCTGGTGCTGGGTTCTATGATGCCCTCTGCTGGGAGTGGCTTTACCTCAGTCTTGATAAAGGCTCTGTCCTGTAAAGGCTCTGGGGCTGTATCACTTGCTCTTAGTTGCCATAGGCTTACAGTCAGGTATGAGGTTTTCAAATGGGGAGGGTGGTGGAACCTGGAGGTTGGACAGATTGCAGGTCGTGAGCAATGGGCGATGTTCACGTCGCTGTTAGGCTTTATTTGGGGAAATGAGGGGGTGTTTCAACAGTTGGTTATTATGGACAGTGTTGGAGGAGTGGGGCCCCTTTATATTCCTTCAGAACACTTTTAAGTTGACTCTGAAATTCAAGCCCAGTATGACTGGTGCACAGAATTGTGGTATAATGAGCAATTTAACATTCTTGTACTTGATGCCCCCCATGGTTAGCGTCACTCTGCAGCTAGCTCAGATTTCGATTGAGTGGGATTTGGAGGCCAATGAGATTTTACACTGGACTGGGGTTACTGTGAGGGATCAGCACCCGGGTGTAAGAAGGTTTCAGTGCTTCCAGTGTTGAACAAGCATTTTGTCCATAGTGGATCTTGCTAATTGATGTGGGCTGATCTGGTCCAGAACAATAGACACCAGTGTTAGACCAGAGTTAGTTCATTGTCTAATGCACTGCTTCTGTATGTGTGCATCGGTGGCCTCCAAGATGTCCATCCTAAAGATGGCTGACCCCATGTTTCGCACCAGAACTGGTTGCCACCAGAAGTGAAACAGGAAGTGACATCGACCCTGCTGTTGCGTATGGGCTCCCACCTGTCACACATGGTTTCCCGCCATGCTGTTCTCAATGACTAGAAGTGGTGCCAGAAGTGACACGGTCCAAAATAGTGACAGTCACTGTTGGCACGTGGCGCTGCAAGGGGAAGGTCTGAACCTACATACCCTTGCGAGGTATCCTTTTCTCCCATGCTTTTGGTTTAGGGCTTTAGGCTTCCAAAGTGAAATATATGTTGTTTCTTAATTTACATTTAGTCTCAGTCTGGCAATGGATGATGCTCTCTCTCATTTTTCCCACCTTAATTTGTCCTCTTGGCCTCTTCCCAGCACTCACTCTGCCTCTTTTATTCTTGCTCTCTCTCCTTCCCATGTTCAACTCAAAACATTGCTTGTCCATTCCTTCACATGGATGCTAGATGACCTATCAAGACCCTACAGCTTATTTTGGTTTTCTCAAGATTCAGCCATCTGTAGTTCTTATGTTTCACTTTGGGAAACAAAGTGGTTGTCTGCATATCTGTCAGAACTTACCCATGTAATCTGTAAAAAAAATGGTTACAGTATAATCAACTAGAAACTCCCCAAATAGTTCTGGTTACTTGGTAATCTTAAGTGTTCATCATATCCACTGAATCTACTTCATAATTTGATAACAGTTATTACATACATAAAACACTTCCCCAAAAGTGACACATGAACTGAAAATGCCTCCTTACAACTGCATCTCCTTTTGTCTTTGCATTCTGTATCTTTGCCAACTTAGAGTTCTGCTATTCGGATTATTCACTCTGTTCAACCCAAGTGTTCAAGGTTTTCCAATTTGTCAAAACTCTGAATTCTACCTGAAATTTGCAGTAAAGAAGTTTGCAGGGAAAGCATTCCAATAAACTGTAAGTAAATAAGTTGCTCCCATGTAACAAGTTCACCACTGTGCAACTGACAACAAAACAGATCTTCAGAAAGTAGACACAGCAGAAGCAGAGACATTTTAGTCTGATAAGCATCTGAACTCTGCTCAATCCAAAGTTCTGATATGCTATCCATGATTTTCCACATTATCGTATCATAACTAAAATCCAATAAGTCCTCAAGATATCATTATTCTTATTCCTCATTGCAGGATGGTGGGTGGCTACTTTAAACTGGCTCCATTGTATTTGCTTCACTTGTGTACTTTGGTCGTGCTATATTGGTTTCCTTCTCTTTGTGCCTGCAGCCTCTGTCTCATTCTGGATCATATAAAAAAACAATGGATCACAACTGTAATCTTTATGATACCTCCTTCTCATACTTTAGGAAATTGGAGAACCTCATCAAGAATTGCAAAGGAGAGAGGAACTAAGGAAAATTGCCATTACACACTGATGAAGGTGCAGGGCAGCCCATCTCTGGGTCTTGTAGGAGATAATCTTAGGATTTTTAAAGAAGTGGATGTTGAGATAGCATGCATGTTGCTTTTAAATGTTTAAAATTTTATAAATTTAGGGAAAGCTCCATCCGATTAGAAAGTAGCAAATACAACTCTTATTTAAAATGAGAAGGAGAGAGAAAGCAGGAAATCAAAGGCCAGTCCTACCCTGAAGAAAACCTCTTTGAGGGAGGCCTACTCTGAAGAAGTACTCCGAAGGGAGCTCTGTGGGTTTCTCTCTCACTGCTTCCCATGTAGAATCCCTGCTACTCTCAAGCTCTCTGGATCATTCTCCTCCCTCTACCCTCCCCCCCACTACCTTTTTGTTCATATGCCTGCTGACATTTTTAATGAAGGACTCAAGCCCGAAACATTGATTATGTATCTTTATCTTTGCTAAATAAATTACACTGTTTGACCTGCTCTGTTTCTCCAGGATTGTTTTCTTTAATTGAACCATGGTGTCTGCAGACTTTAGTTTTTCTTAAACTTCTGCCAGTTATGTTAGCACAGGGCAAGAGTTGAAACCATTAATAAAACATAGCAGCAGGGCTCTTGGAAAAAAATCGAGGTAATGAAGCAAGTCAATATATTTTCGTGAAGGGGTAGACATGTTGACCAATCTATTCCAGTTTCTTGAATAAGTGAAATATGTTGTGCATAAAGCAGGAATTGGTGGATGTACGAAACTTCTATTTCCAGTAGGTGCCTGATGAGTTGCAATGTTAAAGTTATTGTGGCAAATAAAAGGTCATGGCATAGAAGGTTACATATTGGTTGGATAAGTGATTGGTTTAACAGGCATAAATGAAAGGGACTACGGGGATAATGCTGGGGTCTCACTTTTTTCAAAATATATACAAAATGACAGGGTTGAAGACATTGAAATTATGCCTGTTACAGAAGATGGTCCCAAATTCATGTGAAATGTATATATTAAAGAAATAAAGGAAAGCAAATAAAGCTGTGGAAAAAAAAGGAAAGGCAGAGGAAGAAAATAGAATCAAACCATGTTACATGACTGTGTTGATAACTTATCATACATTTTGGCGTAGGTCAAGTTGTGAAACCTTAAAAGATTTTGCAAAAGTGGGGGGGGGGGGGGAAATCGACTTATATGTTGGATATACCTTTGAGATGTTAAATTCAATGAAAAAAAACAGATTGACATAAATTCAGCATATAAGACAATGCTGGAAGCACCTCCCCATTCCCCAACACCCCTCCAATGCTGGGTGCCACCATAACCCACATAGACAATCTACATTTATAAAGCCCAAGGTCCTCACTCCTAGATGGGAGCCTGAGGTCGCCGTTGCCACTCTTGCCCAGTAGGCTGAGGATCCTGCTCCCGCCGGGAGAACAATGTCATTTGCTCCTGCTCCGTGGGCCATCGCTGCTCTTGCCCGGTAGGCTGGGGTTCCTGCTCCCACCGGAGAATGATGTCGCCACTCCTGCTCCATGGGCCATTTCCGTACTTGCCTGGTAGGGTGAGGATCATGCTCCTACTGGGAGAACTATGTTGCTGCTTCTGTCCTGTGGGTTGCCACTGCTCCTGCTCCGTGGGCCATTGCCGTTCCTGCCCAATAGGCCAAGGTCCCTGTTCCCACCAACTCCAGCTACAGTCAATGTTGACGACGTGGACCCAGCACCGTCTTCCTGGCCAGAAGCGAAGATTATGTTTTTATTGATTTTTTTTTAAACTTATTTGCTTAATTTACAGCATTGTTACTTGGCAATTGGGTGCTGTAAAAAATTTGGGATTGTTGCTGGGCAGCCCAGACAGCCCAAAAATTGGGGAGTAGATATATGCTGGTTGACTTATATCCCAAAATATATGATAATATAAATCATGACTAAATATTAATAAGCATTGAAAGAATAAACATTATTAGTCACAACAATTCACATCTTATCCAGTTCACAAGTTGTTTATTTGTTGAGCCACACTATTGTCCCATCCAGCTTTAAAAATGTTGTGGTCAGACTCCTTTTAATGGACTAAAGCTCTCCCTATCCCACCCACCACTGCATCAGTCAGATATTGTATACCATAATGACATTCATATTCATAATACCAAAACAACTCAACAACATAGTTTCACACACCACCTTAGCAGATTATTAGGCAAATGACCAAAATGATAGTCAAATTAGAAAACATCTTAAAAAAGTAAATGGAGTTTAAGAGGAAAAGAAGGGATATGGGAGAGAATTCAAAATTTATGACCGTGGTGGCTAAAGGCATGGCCACATTTATTAAAGTAGTAAACTTTAGATTTGATCAATAGATAAAAACCGTTGGGGTGCAGATCTTCCTAAAGGTGTTCAGCTAAAGGAGATTGTGTTTTTGAATAAAACTAGCTGTGAATTTTATCAATTAAATTAAATAAGGATGAGAATATTTTAAAAATGAGATATGCAGCATGCTGAGATTAGGGAGTGTGGATTAATTAAATTTGGTGTGAGTGGGAGAGAGACAGCAGAAGACCATATGTTCATAGATGGTGAAAGCTGGGATGGAGCTATGTGCAGTGAACCAGAATTCCCTGTCTATGTATTGTTCAGATGGCTGGCTCCTCTCTTACCCCACCCTTACCTACCCCAATATAAACCCTGGTTTTCCCACCTTACCTCAGATTCACCTGAGGACTATTGTATCTACCAGTCATTGATTGTAAGCTATTAAAAGTGTGTTTGTGGTCTTCACAAGTCTTTGAGTGCAATCAGTCGCGTTACACTATAGTTACTTCAGATAAGTCTAGTTTAGTAAGTGCCTCTGGTGAAGGAGAGGAGAACTCCAGCAATGTAGCGTGTAGACTTAGTGATGTTATTGACATTTGGCTGTATATTTAAATACTACATCAGCTGACTGTTTAGGATTTACATAATTGTAAAGGGCTAGATGGAGCCTAGGTGTAAAGTCCAAAAATAATGACTTCAACATCTACTATATCATCTGAGCAAGGTTAGAAATCGGACAGTGGTGGTATCCCAGAGCTATCAGAAGAGGGAGAGTACAGATAAAGTGAATACAAGTTTAAATAGTTTGGACAGTATCTGAACCATCAGGCAGATTGCTTGTGATGACGAAGAGATGGAAGAAAGGTAATCATGTGTGAGGTTGTACAGAATATATGTGAACTACCTGCTTTTCTGAGGAAATTGAGAGGTAGCTCATCCCATTTCACTGCAATTGTCGGGGAACAGGCCATTTTTCAGGAAGGGATTGTTGGGACTGTCATTATCTCTGATGGCACATCAGCAAATTGTATGCCGGTTCTCAAAAGAGACTGCAGAAATACCACATGTATTTTTCTGTGTGTGTGTGTGTGTGTGTGTGTGTGTGTGTGTGTGTGTGTGTGTGTGTGTGTGTGTGTGTGTGTGTGTGTGTGTGTGTGTGTGTGTGTGTGTGTGTGTGTCTCTCTCTCTCTCTCTCTCTCTATATATATATATAAATAAATAAATAGATTTTTTAAAAAATTAATTGAAATATATTGTGGTTTGAAAGTTTTAAATTAAATATTTAAAAAAAAAAGGCTGCAGAAATCCAGCGTACTTCCAGCAGTGTACACGATATTTCCTTGAGCCACAAGTCCTCAGATAGTGATGTTTATTGTCATATACATTGTACAATGTACATGGGCACTGTCATTCTCACTTGCTGCAGCTGAATAGATACTTTTTAAATCACAGACTGCTGACTGTAAAAAGGGGATATCACTGGTGGGAACCAAATATTCAATGCTGCAGTACATAGTAGGAAAACAACACAGCTATTTGATTCCACTGGCTAGGAAAGAAACTAGACATCTAGGTGCCACATGATAGTAAGATACATAATGGAAGCAGCATTAGTTCATCTGGAAAAATAGCTCATTAAGTAGGTGTCAAGGGTGGTTAAGTAGACATATATGTAATTGAGGCTTAAGTTTCCTTTTTTAGTCTTGAGTGAACAATCTTTTATTCTCCCTGCTTAATCATCATTTCATATATAAAACTGTATTTGACCTTGACTGTCATTGTGAAAGACTAATATTTTCAGGCCTTTGATTGGATTTACTACTGGGAGTTGATACCGATCCAATGTGGTACTTCAACTGATGTTGATATAAAACAGAAGGTTAATGTGCTGCAATATGGAGGGAGATGACAAATGATAGAAGCACAGGCACTAAATAAATTTGATTCCCTCACAACAAAAGGCAGCACCACTCATGGCAAAGATTGCGCAAGTTTGCCTCACTTTTAGTCTGTATTTTTTAATGTGCAGTCCGTTTCCTAGTGACTGTCTCCAATGCTGTGGAGTGTTTCAGTGGGAATAGTCTCTTGTAGTTCAAAACATACCTCAATATGCTATTGTAAAAGGATATGATGCATCATTACCTTTAGAGCACAAATTGACTATAAAATCTACAGTGAGAGAATCAAGACTGTGTTTATCTTGCCTATCCTATTAGTGAATCCCATTTCCACTGTGAAAAGATGGTCATTGAGATGCTACATCATCTTTCGTGGTCGGTGAGGCTTGATTAATCAAGGTATGCCTTCTCGATATTTTCAAAGGTTCAGGCTATCAGATGTCATTTGCAGTAAACTATTCACTGCAGTGTACCCATAGAAAGAATACTTTTAATGATCACTAAGACTTCTTTATCCTTGACTGATCTGGAGCTCAATACTGATCTGATGGCAAATGCAAACTTTCTGTTGCAGATCTGAGAATACAGATGAATGTGGCATTTCATCTTGCTGCCATATTTAAATGATCTCATGCAGTCAAAGAGCTTATGTATTCTCCTATTTTAATCATCAGAATTTGGTGATAATTCTTCAGTGTGGCATTACAGCTGTACAAGAATTGAAATGTCACAATGTGACATCTTAGACTGATCCATCGGTTTTGGATTTTGAACAGATTAGGATCCATTAAACTAGTTGTCAAAATGGAGATGAGCTTTTCATTACCACCTGTAATGTTAGTGAAAGAAAGGAACTGTTTATCAAGAGGGCATTTACCCTGTCCTAAGATTAATTGCAGAGAAACAGATGGTAACTATTCAGACCAATTTGAATGGTGCCTAACATTTTAAATTGCCATGGTAGAGGGCTTCAGAGTGTTTTGAGATCAGACACAGAAACTTTAAGCAATTAATTACATCTTTTATGGTTTCTGTTCAATCTGTATTCCTGAAGCAGAGATCTATTGTTAGCTGTTTGAGGCAGTTCTGTTAGAATGATAAGCCTCGTGTTCAGCTGATGGCATGATCTGAAGTTTCACTTAACCATTTATGAAGTTTCTGCTTGACTAATTAATGTTTCAATGGTGGCATAAACCTCAACTGTATTGTATGAAGGCAGTTGTTGCTGAATGACCTGTCAATGCATGGGCTGCAAACAGTGATGCTTCATGCACATAATTATCTTCAATGTGTCCTGACAGAGTGCCAAGAAATGGCCTTTTTTTTCTGTGGCTCTTGGCACTTGGGCTGAGTTGAGCCTAGTCCAGGTATCCTTCATTCTCTTCATCAGCCTTATATCTATCATGTTTGTAAAAATTAATTATCTGGATCTGGGCATCACTGGCAAAGCCTGAATGTACTTCCCATTCCTAATTGGTCTTGAGGGGATGGTGATGAGCTGCCCTATTGAACCACTGCAATCTTTCTGATGTAAGCACTCCCACAGTGCTTGAGGTAGGGAGTCCCAGGACATAGAACCAATGTTGATGAAAGGCTGATGATATATTTTGATTAGGGTGCTGTGAAATGTAGAGGAGTATGTACTTGCTGCCATTGTTTTACTTCAACCACACTGCTAATAGAACTTTGTGATTTTCTTGATGGTTGACGTTGTGAGTTTGGGAATAGCTGTTAAAAGCAGACCAAGTGACTAATGACAATGCCGTGCAACCACTGTGCGCTGGTGGTAGAGGGAATAAATGTCCAGAGTGATAGATGGGTTGATTTTTTTTTTCTATATGGAGCCAAGCATCTTTTGAAGTGTTGCCACTGAACAAAGGCTTCCTCTTTTTTCCCTTCAGTTCCCGGTGACTCCCTCAGAGAATGTATATATTGCACAATTCCTTTTGGCAATAGCCTAGGGCATGAGGAAGTCACCTGGAATAATATGTACAAGTCTGCTTTCCCTTTCTGTTGGTGATATACTTCTGACAGAGACCATGCAATAATGGTTCACCAAATTATGGGATGGGGTAATACCCAGTGAGAGAAGATAAAACAGACTAGACTTGTCCTCTTAAGAATTAGAGGTGATCTCCTACAAAGCAACCTCCACAATTTTCTACAATATGGACTACTGTACTGGCTGCATATGGTAAATGTCACGAAGCCCCATTTTATTATTCAGTCTTAACACAAATCTCAGGGGATAAACTTCGGCTGGGTCTTAAAAGAGAATGGGAAATAGACCCGAGTGTGGTTTTTGAGATAGAATTTGTAAAAATATCAAAATAATATCAAGCGACCCGAGAGGGGGCCTAATTCAGTTTAAGATTCTACACCATTTATATTGGACTTCAGTTAGGTTATATAGATTAGGGTTGAAAAATACCCCAGAATGCTGGTGCTGTGAGGTGGATAAAAGAGACTTAATACATGCACTTTGTTCTTGTCCCAGAATTCAAGAATTTGGATTAGGATACACAAATATATTGGTGAAGTTTCAGGTATTCAAATTCCTTTTTTCCCCAGACTCTCTGTCTTTTGAGGCACACTTGTGTTATTTAGGAATAAATACTCTCAAAATTGCATTGACAAGTATAATGGTAGGAAGACAAATTATGCTAAGTTAGAAGATTTTTGGGAGACCATGATTTCAGCAGTGGGCCTCATAAATGGCCAAAGTGGCAGCATTTGAACACACGTCTTACAGACAGTTTGATAAATTGGACATTTATACACAAAAATGGGGTAAAATATAGGTTCCCTGGTGGAGAAATAGTGGCGGATACAATGGTAAAGATTATTAATAAATAGATACATATGGTTATTATATTGATAATTTTTTTTCTGCCATTTTAGTGGATACTACAGTAGAGCTACTGATGTAACACAGAAAACACACGCCAGAATAGTCAACTGATTTATTCGGGGTTTATAAGCTTCTTTTATATATCGCATGTTCCAGGTTCCATGAGACAAGATGAGATGTTACTACGAGATTGCTGCCAATCCATGGGACCGGCAGGTTTAAATTTAGCCTTGTAAGTGTTCCTTGCTTTCCGGCAGGAGACTCAGCAGCTCAATGTGCTGTTCCTTGTCACTCGGTATCTCTCACCATTAGGTGAATATGCAGACATCCATATTATGGTTCAGCACGCCGCAGAACCGCGCCAGCGACAGTTCGCGATGCCGCGCTGTGTGCCCACTTGGCCCGCTACATGGCTGCTACAACACCCCCCCCCCCCCAGAATTGTCACCAGATATAAACACTAGTTGTGTGTGCTTTAGGTGGACACCCACACCGTCTGGCCTGGGGGCATTGAATGGGTGCAGTGGGATCCACATGGACAGACTTCAGTCTGTCTACTCTAAACAACTGCGATTGTTCCACAATGTCCAAAATAAACACAACTCCATCCCTCTTAATCAGGCAGAAAGGGCCCTCATATGGTCATTGTAATGGTGCTCCTGGGACCTGTCTGTGTACAAAAACAAAAGCAGCATCCAGGAACTGTGGGGGCACATGTGGTTTAGGGGTTCCATGCCAGCTGGTAGGAACAGGTTTCCTGCTAGTGATACCACGTCAAAATTGCTGAAGGACATTCAGATCAGAGTTGGTTGTGAAATGTATGTTCCCTGGAACTGTAAGGACTGTTCCATAAACCACTTCTGCAGATGATGCGAACAAATCTTCCTTTGGGGACGTGCGAAATCCCAGTAGAACCCATGGCAACTCATTGATCCAATTGGACCAGTGAGTTGGGCCTTTAATGCAGACTTTAGTTGCCGGTAGAAATGTTCCACAAGGCTGTTGGACTGTGGATGGTATGTAGTAGTGCGGTGCAGGCATGTGCCACAAAAGCAAGCAAAGGCAGACCATAATGCAGAGGTGAATTGCACTCCACGGTCTGAAGTTATGTGCATTGGGACACCAAATCTAGTGATCCAATTGATGAAGAATGTCCTAGCACATGTTTCAGTGTCACTGGATGGCAACAGGATGGCCTCTGGCCAGCATGTGGAATGATCCACCACTGTTAAAATGTATCTCATGTTTTGAGATACTGGCAATGGCCTGACCAGGTCAACATGCACGTGTTCAAACCTCTTGTGTACCACTGGAAAAAGCTGAAGTGGTGCCTTGTTGTGCCACTGAATTTTGGCCATCTGGCAGGAACTGCATGTACATACCCATTGATGGACGTCTAAGTCCATGCCATATGTATTTATTTGACATGAGCTTGACTGACGTTCTGATGGACGGTTGAGATAAGCCGTTGTGGTGCCACCCATTGTATGTCCAGGTTGATAAGATTTTCGGAGATCCAAGTTAATGACCATGAGTCAGAAAGCAGGATGGAGATCAAGAATATGGTTGTGTGGTGCCAGGACAACAATCTTGCTTTCAATTTCAATAAGATTCCACCTGCATCGTTATTGAATGAAGATCTACCGGGACCAATGCCTGAAGAGGGCACACAAAATCAGTGAACCGGTGCAGACTCGAAAGGCCAACATGGCCTATTTCCGCTCCGTAAATGGTTATATGGTTAGTAATGGACATACTGTATGCCTGAACATCAGGATCTATGGCCTGTGCACTTGCCAATTTAGGAATACCAATTCCACCCTAAATATGATATACAGTCCATCTGGACAGCATATCTGTGATGAGATTGTCTTTCCCTGAAATATGGTGCACGTCCGTCGTGAATTCTGAAACGTACGATAAGTGACGCTGCTGTCACTGCTGGATCAGTTATTTTGCTAAAGGCAAAAATGAATGGTTTATGATCCTTAAACACAGTGAAATGAAGACCTTCCAAAATATATCGGAAGTGCCATGGGCTAGATACAAAGCCAACAATTCCCGATCAAATGTACTATATTTTACTTCTGTTGGCCTTAAATGCCTGCTGAAGAAAGTGAGGGGTTGATAATGGCCATTGAAGTACTGCTCGAGAACCGCATCCACGGCTGTACTTGAGGCGTCAGTGCTAAGTACCAAGGCAGTCTCTGGGTTGGGATGGGCGAGCATTGCTGCTTTGGGCAATGCCTGTTTAGCAGTTGTAAACACAACCTCCACCTCTGATGTCCAGGTAACATCCCTGTGCTTGGTGGAGACTATCTGAAACAATGGTCGAAGAATGTCAGCAGCTGCAGGAATAAACCAGTGATAGAAGTTTATCAGGCCCAGAAATTTCTGCAGTCCCTTAACCATGGTAGATTTGGAAAAAGCATGGACTGCATCTACCTTGCTGGATAAGGGAAGTATACCATTGGCCATGATCTTGTGTCCTTGGAAGTCGATGGTGGATCTGCCAAATTGATATTTGCAGGGTTGATAGTAAGACCAAATTCCTCTAGCCTTTGGAAAAGGTGGCACAAATGCAAGTGGTGATCTTGCTCAATTTGACTGGCTACGAGGATTTCATCCAAGTAAATATATGCAAACTCCAAATCCCTGCCTAAAGCGTCCATCAGCTGCTGGAAGTTTTGAGCAGTGTTTTTCAATCCAAATGGCATTCTAAGAAATTCAAAAAGCCCAAAAGGGGTAATAATTGCTCTTTTATGAATATCATCCTTATGGATAGGTATCTGATGATATCCCTTGACCAGATCAACATTGGAAAAAATGTGACAATGGTGTAGATGGGCAGAAAAATCCTGTATATGAGGAATTAGGTACCTTTCAGGTCCAGTAACATCATTAATCCTATGGTAATTGCCGCAGGATCTCCATCCACCTGTTTTCTTTGGTACCATGTGTAATGGTAAAGCATCGACTGATACCCAACTCCTCATTGGTGTAAACTCTGCCTTTGTTTGCAACAGTTTATCAGGTGGAAGATGACGAGTTCTGGCATGAATCAGTGGGCCTGAATTGTCTATGAAATGAGACACACCATGGGCTATTTTTGAAGCATTGAAATTAAGAATGAGAATATGGGGAAATTTGTTGAGCAGGGTAACATAGGCATTCTTGTACAGTCCATTTACCCTGAGCTGGGAAACACTCCCTTTGCTACATGCCAGCAGGTATGTCTTAAAAGTGGTGGCATGAACCAATTTCTTCCATTTCACGTCCACCAGTAAGTCATGGGATCGTAAAATGTCTGCACCCAAAATTGGCTGAGCAACAGAAGCTAATACACAATTCCAATGGAATGTGGTCCCTCCTACTCCAATTGAGATCCGTCTCATGCCGAAGCTTGGAACGGTAGTTCCATTTGCTGCTTGAAGAGCCAGGTGTTGTTGTTTATGCGTTCTTTCAAAATAGGTAGGCAAGAGTAAACTGACCTTAGCACTTGTGTCAACAAGAAACTTGCGCTTACCTGCGTCATCTTGAAGATACAATAGGCCAGCCTCCAAGACCACTACTGGCAGCCGGCTCTTTTTGTTTCCCACCTTTTTCCTGCAATAGGTACATGGCTAGACATGTGTATGGGCATTTTTTCCCCAACGGCGGTGGTGAAAACACCAGTCTCCATGCACATCAGCACTTTCCTCCTCCTTTGATTGAATTACAGATACAAGAGGCTCATAGGACATGGGAGGTGTATCTGCTGCCAAACCAGGCTGTATTTGAGCAGCCTCTTGTGTAGGAGTACGATGGAGCCTGTCAGCCTCCCGTGCTATATCATGGGGATGGTTGAAATCCATGCTAGTGATAGTTATGATGACACGGGCTGGGAGCTTTGATAGGAATAGGGTTTCAAAGAACAGGCATTGAGAATGACCATCCGCCAATGCAAGCATTGCATTCATTAGGTCTAATGGATTCCTGTCACCCAGGCCTTCCATATTCAAAAGCCACATGCCATGGTCATGCCTCATCATTTCTAGTGTATCCAGGAGAAACTGGCAGAACCTGGTGTACTGGTTTTCCACCGGGAGATTGGGAATAAATTCGCTTACTTGAGATGTGTAAGTGGCGTCCAATGCACCTACAACATACCAGAACCTTGTGTCCTCTGCCATTAAGCCTCGAAGACGAAACTGGGTTTCAGCCTGAATAAGCCAAACTCAAGGTTGATGGGTCCAGAAAGGAGGCAAGTGAAGTCCAACTGCGTTAACTGCTGGCACTGCTGTCCATTATGTCTGTATATTCGGAGTTTGGCTGAATCTTGCAGTCGGGGTCACCAAATGTACGGGAGAGCTACTGAAGTAATACAAAAACACACACCAGACTAGCCAAGAATGATTTATTCAGGGTTCACAGGCTTCTTTTATATACTGCACGTCCCGGGCTCCACGGGACAAGGTGGGATGTCACTATGAGATTGGTGCCGGTCTAAGGGACCTGCAGGCTTAAATTTAGCCTTGTAAGTATCCTGCGCCTTCCAGCAGGAGACTCAACAGCTCAACGAGCCGTTCCTCAGCGCTTGGTATCTCTTGCGTGTGGTCCGTTAGGTGAGTATGCAGACGTCCATATTATAGTTCCGCACGCCCGAAAACCGTGCCGGTGACAGTTCGCATTGCCGCAATGTGTGCCCACTCGGCCCGCTACACAGCCACCTAAACATGTTAATTTCTATTTTAGGGAAAAGTTTTTGTTTTGTAAGTTATGATTTACACTGATTCAAGAGTTTGAGGAATTAAATGCAATAAAATATAAATTATAATAATTAGAGGTGATCTCAATAAAACACTAATAAGTTGTGACAGAGTTGATGCACAACTGGTTTCATCTTATGTGGTGGATCTTTGGAATTCTTTATCTGGGAGGAGTATGGGTGATCAATTGTTGACCATGTTTAAAATCAATATCAATTGACTTTGGATTTTAAGGGAATCAAGGGATTAACATTCACACAGGAATTAAGTGTTGAAATGAAAGATCAATTGTAAACTTAACAGAATGGTTAGGTGAATAGTAAACTCTTCTATTTCTTATGTTTTAATTAGCAGATCATATAAAATAAGACTGGAAAACATTAGAGGTTACGCCTTGAGTCAAGTGGAAAACAAAATGTTATTTTGAGGATAATATTGCTGTGGCCTAACCAATCTTTCAAGCTAACGTACCATAACCTCCCTGCTCTTATATTCTATGCTCCAACTAATGAAGGCAAGTATACTGTATGCTTTCTTCACAACCTGTGCTGTCAACTTCAGGGATCCTTGCATGTATTCCATAGGCTTGACTTACCCAAGGTCCTATCATTCATGTAAACTACCAACTTACAAGTGTCCCTACTGGTCAACGTAAGAACAATTTACATGTTTTGCAAAGGAACTCTGACTATTATATGTCAGGGCTTGAACTTTAGGAAAACTACTGGAAAATTCCCATGCTCATTCTACCTCATCCTTTGGCCTAAAGGAAGAGTAGATGAAACCTTCATACCTCGAAAATAAGACATTAGTCTTCCATTATTATCAATATGCTTTTAGCCGTTGTTGTTTTCATTAAAGACTTTGTAGATTTATTAAAAATTGGATCCAAGCAACAATTAAAATCTCCACCAATTATTATATTTCCATTTAGTTCTACCAAACTAAGAAAATAAATTTTTCATCATCTGTATTAGGTGCATACACATTCAATTCATTAAAAAAACAGGATTCTGAATAAATTTGTAATTTACCAAAACAAATCTACCAACAGAGTCAATAACTATTAATTGTAATTTAAATGGAAACTTTTTATTAATTAAAATAACCACTCCTTGTGCTTTAGAATTAAAGACGAGGCTATAATTTCACCAACCCATTCTCTTTTTAACTTTTGATGTTCTTTCTCAGTTAAGTGGGTATTCTGCAGGAAAGCAATATCTACTTTCATCTTCTTAAATATAAGCTAAAACTCTCTTCCTTTTAATTGGGCTATTGAACACATTCATATTAAATGCTACATTATTCAAACTATTTGTTGTCATAAAATTCTTTAAAGAATACTCAACACCCTTCTCCATCCCGAGTCTTCTCATCTCCATAGCTAACTTTCAAAACATATAACATCTAACGATAGAAAGTAAGAAACCCCAAATAATAATAAAATAAATAAAAGAAAAACCCAAAAGCACTGATTAAGTCAGCACTAACTCCCTTAATTATGAGAAGTGGCTTTCACCACTAGTGGCATGAAGCCTCGGAAGAAGAAAGCAGGAAAGAGGAAATCTGCCTCCCTCAGACAGAATATCAAATTTAATTTCAATCAGTCAATCAAGTATGATAAGCTTCTTCAAGGTCTGTAATAACTTGATCATCATTATTTTCAACTTGAACCTCAGTTGGCTTTTGACTTCCTGTTAAAATGTCTCCCTTCGATTTTTCTCAGTCTCCTTCCATTTGTTGAGATGAATAATGTTATCTTCCATTCTGCTTATTATTAGGCTGTGAATTAGCAAATTCCAAAGCTTCAGATTCATTAGCAAAAAATTGTGTTTGAATTTGTCCATAAAAACTTTAAGAACTGCAGGATATCAAAAAGCAAAACTGACTTTGCTGGGTTAAATTCTTTTATTCTTTTAACAATTTAATTATGCAAATTTGCATTAAAAAATACTCTGTTATTCTGAATCTTTAAAGGGCTTTGTTATTCCCTGGCTTTTTGAACTGCCAGTTTCAAAATCATTTTGCTATCTTGATAATGTAAACATTTAATCAAAATAGAGCATGGCAGTTGTATGGTTTTGGATACAAGTTAAATTATTTTTGGAGAAAGTATTAAAAATGAGTCTTCCGTTTGAGCCAATGTTGTTTTTATTAGGGGACATTAAGGATTAAGACTGACTACGTATCAAATGAAATTTCTACATTTAGTTTTGGCTGTTTCTAAAAAATCTTTGGCCATCACCTGGAAATCTGATTCAGTTTTGGGAATGCAAAGATGGCATACTGAAATGAAATCCTGTATTCCTTTGGAAAGGATAACATATAATTTGAGGGACAAATATCATTTTTTTGTAAAAGTATGGAGCCCATACCTAAAAATTCTTGATTTGAAGATTTAATCTCTCAATCTGTTCTGGTGGGTGTCTTGGTTTCCACAGCTAAAAAGTTGATTATTGTTGTTTTTAAGTGATGGTCTCCTTTCTTAGTGGGTAGAGGGGGGGAGGAGGGTGGGTGTTAGTGGGGTGGATGAGGCAGGTTGGGGGAGGGAGTTAATTCAATTGTATACTTTCTGTATGAATATGTTATAATTGGTGTTATATGATTGAAAAATTATAAATAAAATATACAATAATACAGACATTTGTGTTCTTATTAAGGTCGCAGAGAGCAACAAACTCACTGTAGCTCAATATACAGAAATAGCAGTGATTAATTTAGCAACTCATTCCAGGTACATGTTAGAGAGTGTAAAAAGAAATGGATCTCAGTGACCATATCTGATTAACCTTTGAGCAGATTGTGCCTGAAAGAACTCTCGATAGGAGAGATGTCCTTGTACCCTTTGTTGATAAGTTGTCCTGTAACTCTTCCCATGCAGTTTTGCTGCTGTCCTGTGGTCTCCATGAGCCTATGATCTATTCCCAGGTCTTCGGGCAATGGTAATGGTGATTCCAGATATACAGCCATCACAAGCATTTTCCAACCCCAGAAAATGATTAGAAGTGTTAAGCTAACTGGAAGCAGGTTTTAGAATGAGCAGACTGCCAAACAAATCAAACAATTAAATTTGCAGCTCTGGTTCCCTTTGAATCCTCCTAGAGGCTCAGAGAAGGTAGTGTTATAAAGAGCTAGTTGGACCACCAACAACCAATGTCCAGTGCATTTTGGACTGATGCCACTGGTAATCAATTTGGAATGCTCAAAAGTTGCCCTGTTGATGTCACTGGTGGGTGGATTGGTGGTGCAATGGTTAAAATAACAGACTACTACCCAGAACTATGGATTAGAAATCCAAATACCCAAGTTCAAATCCTATCATGAAAGGTGACAACTGTAAATCATTAATAATCTGGGTGTGCAAGAGATATCTTATCATTGACCACAAAAAAAACTTTCTGAAATGTCATAAAAACTCATTAAATTGATTAATATCATGCAGGAAAGGACATTACTATGCTTACTTGGTCTGATTCATATGTGATTCTAAACCCAGCCCATTGCCTCTGAAATCTTATATAATAGGGCCTATCAAGCCACTTAGATGTACCATGACAATTACATCAAGAAAAGAGAACAAAAACTGGACAGACCACCTAGCATCAACCTAAATACTAAATGCAGACAGGGAAAATTGCTCCCAGTTCATTCAATCTGGACCTGGCCTTTTTCTCCTCATAAATATTTGGGATTAGCACCCAACTCGAGAAGGCTATCTCCAGGTAGTCAGACTGCAGTCTTCTGTGGTCACGCTCATAGAATTACACATTCCCGACCATGTTTCAGACTCATCCATCACAATCTCTGAAAATGTCCTGTTCCACTAAAACTGGTGACATATTTATAAAGTATATAGGCAGGAAGGAGTAGACTTTGGAGTCATCATCATTAACTTCAAGCCCCATGATGTTTCATGGCATCAGGACAAGAATTGACAAGACTATCTCCTCCTGATTACTAGATTAGCTCTGGAAGCTCAATGAAGTATCATGGAGCATCATAGGCCGCAGAATAGTACACTGCCAGAACCTGTAACTACATGGTTACAGCATATCCCTCATTCCTCCATTCCTGTGAAGTAGGGAGATACACCAGACAAACATGATGAAGTGAAACCCCAATGAATTTGCCACACAGCATACCATATAACCATATAACCACTTACAGCATAGACATTTGGTCTTTACATTACAAAATCAACACATGATAGATCTAAACAATCTTACTACCAAGAGATCAGATGAAATTATGGTCATTCTCCTACATCTACTTGTGAATGGTTGTTCACAGTAAAACTTCTTATGGAAAGACAAGGCTCCAAGAACACTCCATTTGCAATGATGATAAGGTTCAGCTCATGAATTCTAAAGACTGAACTATTCATAACCATGTCCAGCTAAAGCTACCAAAGAGATAATCCATATCTGCTTCTTCATGAGATCCCTGCATCACATAAGGCAGCAACCTGACAATTTGATTTACTCCATGTGATATCAAGACATAGCTGAGAGCAGAGGATATAGTGGGGTATGGGATAAGAAACATCCCTGTTCTAACATGCAAGACCTGCAGAACCAGTTCCACCTCTTGCCAAGATATTTCAGTACAATTGCAACACAACACCACCATTTACTTGACAGAGGATTAATCCAATCTGGTTAAGTGCTACCCAAACAATCCACTCTCAACTATTAGGAAAGAAATGCAAGCTGTTATTCACAATGCTATAAATATCATTTACTCACCAATAACCAATTCAACAGTTCCAAGGCCTTCTCAGCTCCAGACCTCTTGCAACATTGCTCCAAACATGGAGCTATTCCTCATACAAAAAAATGTGGCTGTCAAAGGTCAATAATTCCCAGAACATTGTTGCAGGAGTTACTCCGGGCAATATCCCAGGCTCAGCAGCTTCGCCCATGACATTTATACCATCAGAAGAACAAAAGTGGGATGTTTGGTGATTATTCTATTTGTAATTCGTCATCAAAGAAAACTACCTATGCCTGTAGGCATTAAGACCAATACAAAATTTAGGCCTGATCTGATAATTAGCAAGAAATATTTGTGCCACCAATTTTATAGACAAGGACTGTCTCCAAGTTAACTCTGTAATTTTAGTGTGAGGACTGGCTCCATGTTTGAACCATTGCTAAAGTGAGGTCTGGAGCTGAATGGGAAGAGGAGCATCACTCACCTTAAGATAACCAGACTTGTGTTGCTGGTCTTGTTGAATTTATGGTCAACATCCACCCCCAGAATGTTGTTGGTAATGCCCTTGAACATCAAGGATAGATAGTTATTGGCCTACTGATTTATTGACTTGCCTTTTGGATGGTCTTTCCACCCTCCACAAGCAATAAGCCAGATGGAATACTATCCTCTTGCCAAGATGATTGTTGCAATAACAACCCTCAATAACACTATAATGACACATTCCACTCAAGTGGCAAACAGTTTACAAGCATTCTCTTTGCTATCAGTGCACAATAACTGCAGTGTGTATTATTAACAAAATGCACTGCAGGGATTCTCCCAGACTTCTCCAACAGCATTGACCAACCCATTACTTTTATCACCTGGAAGGAGACTCTTGGGAGCACCATCATGTGAATGTAACCCTCTTCCTCACACATCACCCTCATGTGAAAATACATTGTTGGCCCTTCATTGTTGTGGGGTTTAAATCCCGGAAACTCTCTTGCAACAACACCATGGGAGTAACTTTACCAGAAGAACTGTAACAATCCAAGAAGTTGAATCACAATCAGGGACAGGTAATAAATGTTGCCCTTGCAGCTATGTCAAAATCCCAGAAAAAGAGGGGGAAAAGTGTTTGAATGCACTTTGCTTGTGAACAGGCAATGCTTCAATTGGCATGAATTCCAACATGATGTGACCTGGAAATTATTGCAATGGTGTCCTCTGGACTTAAACCATTTTTCAAAGCTTGGAATTGAAAGTACTAAAAAAATGATGAATTTATCAGTCATAAAACCTCTTGGGCAAGGGGTTCTATTTGGTCTTACACTCCTTTCTTCTCAGTCTTCAGTCCCCATAACAGCTGAGGCTCTCAGAATCTCTGAGTGCAACAGTTTGCTTAATTGTTGTGCATGGCTTTGGCACAATTAAAATTAAAGTCATTCAATTGCCCGAGTCTGTCTCCTGACTACAGATCATAGTAATTAACCTATACCTGCTTCACAAACTGCAGCTAAATTTAAAATAGATATTATAAACACATGATAGAAAAAAAAAACTTGGTTTTATAGTATCAATAGCTTGCAAAATGTCTGCTGAGTATAATCAATGTTTAATTTATTAACTTGCCTTCTCAATCTCCAAATGACAAAGGGAGTGATTTTCTACTTGTCAGTAATTTTAATGTCAATAAACCATATGGAAAATATTTAATGATTGGCTCTGAGTTTCAAATGCAAGGTGTTGATGCTTGACATTTTCCCAAACAGGTTTAAGACAATGATAATGATTTTCTGCTGGTGAATTGAAACAGGCAATTAAAGTCTTCACTGTGTGGGCTGATCCAATTAATTGTAGCCATGCTGAAGTTGGTGAGTAGTTGTGCAGAGAGAGGGACAAATTGTGATATGTAAATTGGCAAGACCATAAGCAGGTCAGATCTATTGGTTTATCTGCTGATGACATGACTCAGGTTAACAATTCAAAGCCACACCAATATAGCAGAGCAATAATATTCTAAAATGACAACCAGAGAAAATCTACAGCACTTGGCAGGGAGGGTGTCAAGGGATAATAGTGAATTTACCAGCAGTTCGAATAGAACCACTGACTAGGAAGTAGAAGAAGAAGGGGAAAGAGGAGGAAGATGGATTGGTGCAATGTGTAATTATTGGTAAATTCCAAATTCCTTTCTTCCTTAAATTAGTGGCCTGAGAGTCAACTCTCCTTTGACCCTCCCCCCCTACCCCAATGGTGGGAAGCAGGGAAAATGGTGTGGTTCAATTCTATTGAGGTTGAATGAAGATTGAGACTAAATGAATGACTCATTGGTAAATGTAGATGTTTCAATTACCATCTTTTTGTATGTTTGTATCTATGTGCTCACTGTTGGTGTAAGCATGATGGTGTAAAGTACCATTTATGGAGAGTGAAAAATCTTCAAATGGGGTAATCATTCACTGGTTCTCAAGGACCTACAATGTTATTCGGTGATTGGTGTAGAACACTGGACTTTATTGATTTCTTGACTAATCACTTGAGATCACGAGTAAAAACCCAAAATGCTGGAGAAGCTCCACAGGTCAAACAGTGTCCTTTATGCAGCAAAGGTAAAAATAAATAACCAATGTTTCAGGCTTGAACCCTTCATCGAGGTATGAGAGAATGCTGGCAGGTGTCTGAACAAAAAGGGAGGGGTGGCAAAAACAGCAGATGATAAGTGGAGAGAGGAGGGATGGGCGGTTGGAGAGAGGAGGGATGGGCGGTTGGAGAGAGGAGGGATGGGCGGTTGGAGAGAGGAGGGATGGGCGGTTGGAGAGAGGAGGGATGGGCGGTTGGAGAGAGGAGGGATGGGCGGTTGGAGAGAGGAGGGATGGGCGGTTGGAGAGAGGAGGGATGGGCGGTTGGAGAGAGGAGGGATGGGCGGTTGGAGAGAGGAGGGATGGGCGGTTGGAGAGAGGAGGGATGGGCGGTTGGAGAGAGGAGGGATGGGCGGTTGGAGAGAGGAGGGATGGGCGGTTGGAGAGAGGAGGGATGGGCGGTTGGAGAGAGGAGGGATGGGCGGTTGGAGAGAGGAGGGATGGGCGGTTGGAGAGAGGAGGGATGGGCGGTTGGAGAGAGGAGGGATGGGCGGTTGGAGAGAGGAGGGATGGGCGGTTGGAGAGAGGAGGGATGGGCGGTTGGAGAGAGGAGGGATGGGCGGTTGGAGAGAGGAGGGATGGGCGGTTGGAGAGAGGAGGGATGGGCGGTTGGAGAGAGGAGGGATGGGCGGTTGGAGAGAGGAGGGATGGGCGGTTGGAGAGAGGAGGGATGGGCGGTTGGAGAGAGGAGGGATGGGCGGTTGGAGAGAGGAGGGATGGGCGGTTGGAGAGAGGAGGGATGGGCGGTTGGAGAGAGGAGGGATGGGCGGTTGGAGAGAGGAGGGATGGGCGGTTGGAGAGAGGAGGGATGGGCGGTTGGAGAGAGGAGGGATGGGCGGTTGGAGAGAGGAGGGATGGGTGGGGGAGGGGTGGGTAAAAGGAAATGAGGGAGAACTGGAAAGACTGGATGGGAGAGGGGAAAGAGAAGAGCAAGTTTAGCAGAAAGCAGAGAAGTCAATGTTAAGGTTGTCTGCCTGGAGTGTGACCAGATGGAAAATAAGATGTTGTTCCTCCAATCTGTGGATGGTCAGTGTGAGATAATACACACTGTGTGAGTGTGAGCTTGGGAGTGTTACTCAGAATTGAAATGGTTGGCTATTGCAAGGTTGCTGATGTTGTGGATGGAGAGGAGGTGCTGAGCAAAGTGATCTCCCAATCTGTGACCGGTTTCTCAGATGGGAGCACTGGATGCTGTAAATAAATCATGTGGATGTACAAGTGAGGTGTTGCTTCACGTAAAAGGTCTGTTTAGGTGCTAGGGTGAGGGGAGGGGTGTGGTGAGTGATAAGTGGGGAGGGATGAGTTCACAAGGGAATCATGGAGGGAGTGGTCCCTACAGAAGGCAGAGAGGGGAGGAGAATAAAAAATGTCTGGTGATGAGATCTTGGAGTAAGTTCCGGAAACTGGGAGAGATGCTGGGGATTCTATGTTTGCATCTGGGGAAGGAGGGGGCCCAGGGCAGATGAAAGGGAAACAGAGGAGATGTGATGGGTTGATGGTGGTGGAGGGGTAGCCATATTTGTGGAAGAAGGCAAACGTTTCAGAAAATCTGGATTGGAAAACCTCATCTTGGCAACAGATGCAGTGCAGATGGAGAGATTAAGGGAAGGGATGGAATCCTTATAAGGGTCAGCATGTGAGGAAGTGTAGCCAAGGTATTTGGGGAGTTAGAGAGTTTGTAATATATGTCAGTGGAAAGCTTGTCTCCCAGATGGAGACCGAGAGATCCAGGAAAGGGAGAATAAAATGGAGCTGGTGAATTTGAGATCAGGGTGGAAGATGGTTGCAAAGTGGATAATGTTGACAAGTTCATCAGGGGTGCATGAAGCAGTTCCAATGTAGTCATTGATATATCAGATGAAGAGTTGAGGGATCTTGTCTGTGTAGACTGTACAGGGGTGGAAAAGAATGAGGCTGGCCACCTTAGGGAGGGGTTTGGGGGGAGAAGGTGACCAGAGGTGATGAGATTAGAGATGGTGTAGGAGATGGTGGCTTGATGTGCAATCACTAGGAGGAGGTGTCTGAGAGCTGTTGACTGAATTTAGCTAGGTAGAGGTTAGTGCATCAGACCACAACAGCACCACACTTGTCCATGGGTTTGAATGGTGAGGTTGGGAATTCATCCAGGTAGACCCATAGTTTCCGTCTGTACTTGCCCCACTGAATTAGTTTTGTCTTGCCTTGACTATATTGCATCTCCTCCATTTCCTGTTCATCTGCCCTGGCCCCCTATGCCCCCAGATATAACTAACATAGAATCTACCTCATCCTCACCTACCACCCTACTAGCCTTTGCATCCAACTCATTATCTGCCAGAATTTCTGGTACTTACTACAGGATCCCACCACCAGATATATTTTTCCTTCTCCTCCCCTCTCTGCCTTCTGTAGGCACTGCACCCTTCATGATTCCCTTGTGCACCTATCGCCCTGCCCCAACTCCCCTCCCCCTGGCACTTTCCACTGTGGCTGCAGGAGGTGCAACACTTGTGCCCACAACTCCTCTCTCTCCACAGTCCAGGGCCCTAAATAGGCCTTTCAACTAAAGCAACACTTCACTTGTACATCCACAGGACTAATTTACTGCATCCAATGCTCCCTTTATGGGCTTCTCTACATTGGATAAACCAGTCACAGATTGGGAGATCACCCTGTTCAGCACCTCTCTCTGCCCACAACAAAAATGATCTCCCAGTAGCCAACCTTTTCAATTCTGAGTCACGCCTCCAAGCTCACATGTCTGTCTATTTGCCTTGTGCACTAACCCAGCAAGACGACCCACAGATGGGAGGAATAGCACCTTATTTTCCATCTGGGAACTCTCCAGCCAAATGGCCTCTAACATTGCTTTCTGCTAAACTTGCTCGTCTTTTCTTTTTCCTCCCCTTAGCCAGTCTTTCTAGTTCTTCCCTCCCTTCACCCTTACCCACTCAGCCATCCCTCCTCCTCTGATTGCTGCTGTCCCCTCCCTCCTCTCTCCACCTATCATCTCCTGCCTTTGCCAACCCCCTCCCTTTTTGATCGGACACCTTTCGGCATTCTCTCATACCTTGATGAAGGGCTCAAGCCCAAAACATTTGTATCTTTACCTTTGCTACATAAAGGACACTGATGACCTGCTGAGATTCTACAGCATTTTGCGTTTTTACTTCAACCACTGTGTCCACATATTTTTGTCTTTTTTCACAGGAAGCTCTGAATATCTGTCAAAGTATTTTTAAACACATTGTTGCTCAATCTAGCTAGTGACCAGAATCATTGACCTGTTGTATTATTGCTAAAGTAAAGATTCTTGTTTGTTTGATGTATTTTTCAATTATATGATCCCTGCACAATATGCTCAGGTATCGTCAATATTTTTATAACTGTCTTTGTTTGTAAATGGGTTTCTCATAATCCAACTAATACAGCACTTGCAAATGAACTATTTGTGATATATGATTGCATTTTTCAATAAAGGAGAGCTTTAAGTTTGTCCAAACAGTCGATGCATTTCTGGTGGACTTCATCTTTACTTGATATCCTCCAAATTCATTTGTAGAAAGAAATATTACCTTTCTATAGGGCAGCTCTGAGTTTACTTTTGCCTTGTGCAGTTATTAAATCTGTTTTTGGAGATAATCTTTCCACAAAGGGCTTGGTGAAATAATTTTAAGACCAGAATATTGCTGGAATCTAGAGTCTCTAGAGATTATGTGTATTATTTTGTTCATGAAACAAGCCTTGAGAAAATCACACAAAGTTTTCTTCAGCATTAGGTATTTAGACAGGTACCCTTTATTCCACCTCTGGTGCCACATCAATATCTTTGTTTTTTTTTCCCCCACCCCAGGTGAAAGCAGTCACCCAATCTGTGTTTGGTCTCACAGATGTAGAGGCCACACTGGATACACTGAAGGCAGTAGATTGGGTTGGATGATGTGGATGTAAAGCTCTGCATCCCCTGGAAGGTTTGTTTGTGGTCCTGGGAGGAGATATAGGGGCAAGTTTTGCACTTGCAGTTAAACGAGGGGTCTCAGGGGGTGGGTGGAGTTAGGAGCAGTCTTGTGAGTCTTGGAGAGACATCCCTGTGGAAAGTGGATATGGGTGGAGAGGGGAAGGTTCTGAATTTGGTGGAAAAGCCGGAGGATGCTATCATGGATGCAGAAACTGTGGAACAGAAGGACTCTGACCTCTTTGTGCCTAGGGGGAGATGTGTAGGGGCATAAATATGAGAAGTACAGGAGATACGGGTACAGGATTTGTCAATAACAGTGAGGAGGAATCCAATTTTATTAAAGAGGAGATTCTTTTACACGTTAGAAGTTGGGTATTCTGCTACTAGTGACTTGCTTCCAGACACTCAATACATTCCACCATCCATAATGCACAAACTAGCAATATGTTGGAATACTTGCCACTTGCTGAATGACTACATTGTCAATAATTCTCGAAGCTTCACACCAACCAAGGCAAAGCAGTCCACTTGGTTCACCCTGCATCAACTATCCTTGATCAATCAATTATTTTCCACAAGTGCATAGACACTGCAGTGTCTACTATTATCGGGTTTTCCTTCTCTACTCAGCTTGGAGTTGTTTCTGCATTGTTATTGCGTGGAAATATTGGAGTTCCCTATCCAAGAGCACACTCGGATTACCTTCATTGAATGACAACAGCAGTTCACAAAGTCTCTGTGCTGAATGGACTTCTAATTTGTAAAGTAAATATAGATTTCTATTCATCTATTTATTTATTTATTTATTTAAAGTTACTCACTATCATCTGCTTCAAGGCCTCTAGGATGGGCAATAAATTCTTGTGTTCCCCTGATTCAGAAAATGAATAAAAAGAACAGAATTGACAAGCAACTTGGAGCAGGCCAACCCTGGAGGAAAACAGGCACTGTGATTATAATGTAATATTTTTTAAAAATAATGCTAGAGAATTCCAGCAGGAAATGCAGCATCTATAGGAAGCAAAGGGATATAATTAACATTTCAGGCCTGATCCCTTCCATGAGGCATAAGCAAACAGCAGCCAGGTGTGTGAATAAAAAGGTGGGCGGGGGGGAAATGGGAGAAGATGAGGGAAGAAGGGGTCAGGGAGGAGCAGGTCATAAGCGTAGCATGGTTAGTGTAGCAGTTAGTGCAAATGTGGAACACTTGTTTGAGTCTTGCGCAGTCTATAAGGAGTTTGTGTATTCTTCCCGTGTTTGCATGGATTTTCTCCAGGGGCTCTAGTTTCCTCCCACCCTTGAAAAATGTACCGGGTTCTAGGTTAATGGGGTGCAAATTGGGCATTATGAACTTGCAGGACTGGATTGGCCTGTTACAGTACTGTAGGTCTAATTTTAAAAAAATTAAAGTGAATATAGGTGAGGGCAGAAGGAAAAAAAATAGCAATGAAGGGACAGCTTTCTGAATGGAGAGGGAAGGGGGAAAGGAAAAAGAAACTGGAGAAGTTGATATTAATAGCATTTGGTTGGAGAATGTCCAAATGGTATATTAGGTGTTCTGTCTCCAATTTGTGGGTAGCCATGCTTTGATGGTACATGAGGCCATGCACTGACATATAGGTGTGGGATTGAAATTGTTGGCCTCTGAGAGGTCCCTGTTTATTGTAGGGGTAATGTTATAGAATTAAATGAGAGTAAGAAAGAAATAAGCCTCAAAGACCATTATTATAGGAGGAAGGATAATTCTGTTAAAGAAGAAATAGCAGTGGCATGATGGAAACAAAAAAGATTGTAGATTAGAAATTAGTGAGGGCTGAAGGTTTGTGTAACATTGACTGGAAGAATAGGAGTGGCAGGAGGATTCTGTGTGTGATTTTTGAACATTTAGAAGATCGAGGCAAGGGGACAACTGCACTTGGAGTACTGGAAGAAATCAGTGTATACTAGACAGGCAGCTGGAATAATATCTGTCTAAAGTGAGTAATTAAACAGTGTACCACAGAGGTGCAGGAGATCATAATGGATGTGAGAATGTCACTGATATAGTAATTGAAGTAAGGGTTTTGTTTGCTCATCTGATTATTATTTTTGTGCTGTTTTAAAGAGAACAAAAATCTATTAATTTTGTGTAACTTTATACAAATCAAATACAAAATAATTTTATTATGATTTGAATTGCAGATTAAGTGGCTAAATTTGCAGATGATACAAAAGTGGAAGGGCAGATTGTGATGAGGAAATGGAGAGGATGCAGAGAGACTCCTATTTGGAGAATGGGAAAAGTAGCAAATGAAATGCACTTTCCAGCATTGTATCATGCACATTGTTAAAAGGAATACAAAGGCAGGCTATCATTTAGATGAGGAGAAAATTCAAAATTTGGAGGTAAAAAGGGACTTCGGAGTCCTTGTGCAGTATATGCAAAAGGGAAACCTCCAGGTTGAGTCAGTGGTGATTAAATCAAGTGCAATGTGGCATTCATATCTAGAGGAATAGGATAGAAGACCAGGGATGTGATGAGTCTTTATAAGTCACTGGTGAGATCTCACATCGAGTACCGTGAGCAGTTTTGGGGTCTTCCTTTAAGAAAGGATGGTTGACTTGGTAGAGGCTTCAGAGAAGGTTCACAACGATGATTCCCAGAATTAAAGATTTATTATATGAGGAGTGTTTGATAGCTCTTGTCTTGTACTCACTGGAATTTAGGAAAATGAGGACAGTACCTTGAAACACACTGATCAGAGAAGAATTTTGAATATTGAAAGACATAAAGCTGTGGTTCTCACCTTTTTTACATTCAAATACCATCCTAGTAATCCCTTTCTAAGCACAGATTACCCATAGCATCCACTTTCCTGTCGAGGGTAGATGTGGCAAAGCTGTTCCCATGGTAGGGGAGTTGAGGACAAGAGGGCACACATTCAGGATTGAAGGGTGCCCAATTAAAGTAGAGATATGGAGGAATTTCTTTAGCCAGGGAGTGGTGAACCCCTGGAATTTGCTATCATGGAAGGCAGGTTGTTGGATGTATTTAGTCAAGGTAACAATCCTTGTGGAAAGAAGGCAAGAAAATGGGCCTGAGTGGGAGAATGGATCAGCTCATGATGGAATGCCAGAGTGGACACTACAAGCCAAATGGCCTACTTCTGCTCCTATATCTTGTGGTATTAAAATTATCAACACATTATAGCTTAGTCTAGTCCAAATATAGTTTGACAATTCTGACTGTTGATGTTTAGATGTTGTCTATTGGTTCTTTAGTTTTTTTTTTTCTATGGGCTTTTGTGTACATAAACCAAAGTTCTGATTCTCTGTTCCATAGGTCGAAATGGGCAAAGAGGTTAATTAAATTGCATACAAAACAAAATTCTATATTCCTCCCAAATTACAGAAATAGATCCTTGGGGTGATCTGATTCATCATTGCAGATCATCTACCATATCAGATGGGCATTAAAGATCATGCACTAATACTCAGGGAAAAGCAGGAGTGGTCTCTTGGCTAATGCTTATCCTAAGTTGACACTCTCTCTGGATTAATTGACTATGAACTAACCGAGTAAAATTTAAGATCTTCCATCAAATTTCAAAACTATTTTATTGGCTCTGGAACAAGTTGGTAAATTCTGAGTTACTGAAAGATACTAATATAAATATGAGTCCTCCCATTGTTTTCTGTTATCATGAGTTAACTCTGAATGTATTCCTTAACACCCTGCCATTTCATCAGTGTGTTTCCAGATACTGTCCTTGTGAAAAGGCAACAGTCAGCAATGATTTGTATTAATAACTGAGGAAAATTATGAAAAATTACTGGCAGAATCTCTTATTTCAGTTATGATACTAGGATAGATCATGAGGATTTCTCGTGTTCAGTAAACATCTGATTAGAGCAGCTTCAACTTCACTATTCTATTCCTATTACAGCATATGCAAATCTGAAATTGTTGGCGATTACAACAACATACTATTCTATCGATGACACATAGAAAACCATCCTTTTTATTAATGTATTATTATGTATAATTAGCAGAAATACAGCAACATAACCTTTCCATTTATGAGAAGCAGAGGGAAGGTCAGACACTGTAGTGATGAGCAAGTATTATACTCTTCCCCTTCTGTTCTTTTTATCCAAAGTTAGTGGAATGAAGGCCATTTTTCAATGTCATAGAGCAGGACTCAGACCAGATAACACATGTTTTTTCCTCAATTCTCATTATTAAACTTATACTTGGGAGAATTTGACAGCAAGTACATGTAAGTCACTTTTTTAAAAAAAACAGAGCTAAAATTAGGTGTTCAAGTCGCATACTGAGGATTGATGAAGGCTGATCGTAGGAAGTCCCCAGAGAACACTGGCTGCACTGCCTGTATAATTGAGGTTCACAATACTGCTTCTACACCATTAGCCTGCTAATAGATTGACTGCGGGCCAAGGATTTGAGTGTCTGCTACAACTTATGGCTACTATAATGTGTAACTTGGTTTCCTTTTACATTTACAAATGCACAAAAAGTTTTATTTTAAATTTTTGCCTCTGTAAATTTCTATTGAGACACCAGTTCTCATCCAGTGCACAACTTGTTATACATAGGCTAAAGCTTCATTCAAGCCATGTGGTAGATGAGTCTGAGTTTCTGATATAATCAGAAACTACTGTAGTTAGGACAAAGGGAGATGAATAATGATTGTTTAATGAGAGGAATTCATTTTTTTAAATTTTGGATTTTGGGAAAAGAATGTGCTAAAAATTCTATGTAATTAAATTGTTTTCAAACCAAAACTGGATTGTGAGAAGTAATTAAGCATTTGGTGTGTGTGCTGCAAATGACAGTAAATTATATGTTCTTATAAACAATATCTTCTAATATTGGAACAGGGTGCTGAATCTCTGATGAGCCAAAACACATAGATCGGCAGAGGAGGCTTGAAGGGTTGAAGCCTTGTTCTATTTTCTATGTTTCTGTACTGTTGACTTACTAGCATATGATGTGTCTTCCACATGGAGGGTTAAGTCATAGGATCAAAAAGATGGACTGCAGAGAATAGGCCCTTTGGCTCAACTAGTACATGCCAACAAAGTTGAATTTTGGGCTAATCTGATTTGCTTGGATTTAATCTGAAAAGCTGCTTCAATAAATGTGTCTAAGTGCCTTTTTGAATATTGTCATTGTGTCCACTTCACGGTTTCCTCTGGCATCTCATCCGAGATATGGACCACCCTCTGAGTAAAAAAAGTTGTCTCTGAAATCCCTCCCTCTCACCTTAAACCTATGCCCTGTAGTTCAAGAATCATCTACCCTGTTTAAAAAGACTGTGAACTTTCACTTTAATCATGCCCCTCTTGATTTTTATAAACCCTATGAGATCACCCCCTCCTCCTCCTTTGCTCTGGGGAATAAACACCTAGTCAAACTAATCCTACCCTACAACTCTACCTCTCTAATCCCTGCAACATTCTGATGAACCTTCCAATTTATTAATGTCCTTCCTAAACTGCTCTCATGAACACAACTGCACTATGAGTTCCCAACTTTTTTTTTACTCTATACCCAATGAAGGCCAGCATGGAAAATGTTTTGTTCACTACCCTATCCATCTGAGTTTTCATTTTCATCAAACTAAGCAACTCTACTCCTGAGTTTTTCCTATTCAACCATGTTCTCCAGAGCCATTGACTGTGTAAGTCCTGACAGATTTAATTTACCAAAGAGCAGCATCTCACACTTGTTAAATTCCATTTGTCATTAATCGTATATGTGCATGTAATAGTTGAATTTTGTGGTTAACTATTACATACATTCTACTTTTGACCACGGTAAGTCTTTTGGAGCATTAAGATCTTGGATGGGTGGTCAGGTGACTGGTATCAGGTGATAAGTCCATATTTGAGTCATTGGGAGCTCGAATGGGCAGGCGTGCAGCTGGCACCAGGTGGCAAGTCTGTGTTCTAGTTGTTGGGAGCTCGGATGGGCAGGTGGTAGGGTCTGGATGCTAAATCCTCATTTGAGGCTTTGAGAGTTTGGATGGTTTGGGTTTGGGTGTCTGGTGCTCTGGTGGTTGGGCAGCTGGGGTCTAGATGAGAATCTGCAGTCCAGTTGTCAGAAGCTTGGATAGGCAGACAGCTGAAACCTGGGTAAGAGACACTGCTCAGGGCATCAGAAGCCTGAATAGGGAGGCAACTTGAACCTGGGCAAGAGACATTGCTCAGGGCTTCAGAAGCATTAATAAGCAAGCAGCTGGAACCTGGGCAAGAGACATAACTCAGGCCATCAGAAGCTTGGCTAGACAGGCAGCTGAGACCAAATACAGGGGGTTGATGTTTACATCCGATATATGGAAAAACCAGATTTTACATGTGTATATGCACAATTGGCCCACTTATCTAACTGATCTAGACTTGCCATAAACTTAGATACTCTTCCTCGCTGTGCAATGCACGACTAATTTTGGTGTAAGGTTCAAGTTTACTCATTAAATTAAATTAACATTAAATTAATGTTATTTCCATCCAAATAGTTAATACAGATGACTAACAACAGTGGTAAAAACACAATGCTGAGACACTGAGCAGGTCAAACTGTGTCCTTTATATAGTGATGACATTTTTTAAAAAAATACAAAAACTGGCAGTTTGTGTTTGAGCCCTTCATCGTTTTTTGACCTGCTGTGTGTCTCCTGCATAGTGTCTTTACTTCAACCACGGTGTATGCAGACTTTTGTGTTTTACTACCAACACAGTGGACACTGTGCCATCCCCAGCAGCACACCATTGGACAAAATCCTCCAAGTAGAAAAACCCCTTTTGCTGCTACCCTCTGCCAGTTTTGAATTCAGTGCACCAGCTCACTTGGATCCCATATGATTTAACCTTGCAGACTAACCTCCCATATGACAAAGGCCTTGCTCAAATCCATATATACACATCCATGTGGCTGGATCTGTGAAGATGATGTCAATAAAAGAAAAGCATCAAGTTTTGAAACTGAGGTGGTTTCAAGTTTCTATGCATTACTGGGTGGATTAAATTGACAGCAGAACCTGTCACGTTAAGTTGCTGTTAGTGTGTCTCCTCGCATTCTCTCTGGTAATCACCAGGTTTTACTTTGTATGGAATGGAGGTATTGAAGAGGTGTTGGAAGGCCACTTTGACACAGTTCCTAAACACACCTGCCATTCAAGGACAAAACTGCCTCAGAGACTTGATAGGTGATTGTGCTTTTAAAGTTCAGGCTACTTTTGTAAAAATATTTCTGCAGGAGATACAGGATCTGTAGTACTTAAATGCACATCATTTTTTTTTACGGCCTCTGCATTCTCTCCCCTTACCAGTGGGTGAAGCTGGTTCTGTCACCCTTTCTGACACCAGTTTTGCATTATTCTTGAACACAGTGGATTATCTGAGCTCCTCAAAGGATTTAGAGATAGATTTTGTTGTACAGCACCAGTCATAGGTGACAAGTGCAGATGGTGCTTGAAACCTGACTGATCAGAACTGGTAAATTCTCTAAGCAGAGAAGTATAACTAGTTTGGAACATTATCGCATCAATGATTTCTGTGAATATTTCTCAACCCTCCAGCTCCTCAACACTTCATCCCCAGTCCTTCACCTTCACCTTTTGTCTCATTGAGATTCATCTCCTTAGCCAACCAGTTTCATCCCATGGAGAAGTGACAACATTTCTCCCCAAAAAAAGGTGAAATTAGGTTGAATGCTGCCATTCTATTGGGGTGTCAGCATTTAACAGCTTTACCCTGCAGAGAGAAAAAAATTATTGAATGTAAACAAAAGGCTACTTTATTTTTAGACTGGAGTTTAGTACTCCAAATGGTCATGGAGTTATAGAGCCAGACAATACACAAACCCTTTGACCCAACTATTGCAAGCCAACCATGTTGACATTTTGAGCCAGGCCTATTTACCTGCATTTGGCACCTATTTTACTAAACACTTCAAATCCATGTCAACTTGAATGTTTCTGATGAGTAAGGTCTTAATTGAATATTTCTCATGGATAGAATGATGGAAGCAAAGGAATTTAGATTATCTGTAGTCTTGAGAAAAAAAAACTCACTCGTGCATGCTCTCTCGCGCACTTTCTCTTGCTGAATAAATCCCTAGGACCTGAACAATGTGTCAGAGCACTAAGGGAAGTGAGGGGGAGGGGGAAATTCTGGGGCCTTTACACAGATATTTAAATAATCGTTTGCCAATGGAAAAGTAAAGAGTTGATATTATTGTGTCTTTATTAAGCTGGAAAAAGTGCAGAAAAGATTCACAAGCATGTTACTGAAATTCTAACGATTAAGCTTCAAGGAGAGGTTTTATAGACTGGGACTTTTTTCCTTCAAGCACAGGGGGCTGAACAGTGACTTCATAATTATATAAAATCATAAAGGCCATAGATAATGTGAATGGTTACAGTTTTTTTTCCCCTCGGTAGGGCAGTCCAAAGACAAGAGGCATAGTTTTAAAGTGAGAGGGTAAAAGGGTTCTGAAAGGTGACTTTTACAATAAAGGGTGGTTCATGTGTGGAATGGGGAAACTGTGATGGTGGGTGCAATTGTGACCTTCAAGACATTTAGGCAGGTTCTTGGAGTGGAAAGGTTTAGAGGGATATGAGCCAAACACTGGCAAATGGGAACAGTTCTGATACACAAACTGAACAGCGTGGCAGAGTTGGGATTGTGCCTTTTTTTGTGTTCCATTAGATGACTTTTAAACATTACAGATGCTAGAAATTTGAAATTAAAGCAGAAAATGCTGGAAATGCCCAGCAAATCAGCCAGAATATTTTAGTTTCATTAATTCTTTGCCAGACTGGTTTTGATCAGGGATCTTTCACCCAAAATGTTAATTCTGTTCTTCTTTCTACAATTGAATAACCTTTCCTCTACCTCCTGAAAATGCTTCCTAGATGCTAACCAGTCACTGTGTAAAATATTTTTTCTCCTGTCATTTTTCTTCTTTGCTAGTCACCTGCTTTGGTTATTTGATAGTCACCACCTTCTATGTTACTTGCTCAATGTGAGTAGTTTCTCCATTTATTCTGGATGAACTATCGCCTATTTATCTTGGTAAGATCCCCATGCAGTATTCTTCATTCTAGGGTTGCCCTCCTTAGCTCCTCCAGTGTGTCCACAAAAACTCAAATATTTGCTGAAATTATTTAACAAAATCTTTTCTCCAAAATAGTTACATCCATTCTAGAATGTGGTACCCAGAGCTAAAGTCAATATTTCAGATGTGATCAGAGGATGGTTTTATATACAACATTATGCATTTACTCTATTCCTCCAACTTCTAAAGTCCAGAATTCCACTTGCTTTTCAAACATTTTCTCAATTTGACTTGAAATGTATTTATCAAGTGTATGAAACAAACTTTTAGTTTGATTTAAACATCATGTTCGGCACTGACATGTGAGCTGAAGGGCCTATTCCTACGTTGTTCTGTTCTATGTTTTACATTTTTTAAGAAACTAAACAGCTTTACACTCAGACCTCCATATTTTTGTGCCCATTCAAAATAATGCCCTGTTATTTACATTGCTTTTTTCCTGTGCTTCATACTAAAATTTAACATTTGTATTTCTCAGCATCAAATGTCACCTGACCCCAATCTGATAACCTACCCACAAGATCATTTACATCTTCTGGAAGCCTAGACCTATTCCTTCTCATTATCTAGCATAGCTCCATGTTTGGGACCTCTGCATGTTTGGAGATTGTGCTCTGTATATCCAAGCCTAAGTTAATATTAACAAAACCAGTGTTCTTAGAACCAAATCTCTTGGGAATATTATTGTAAATTTCCCCACAGATTTAAAAAAAAATCTTCATTATTACTTTCTACTTATCATTACATGTCCAATTTTCTATACACACTATTGCAGCACCTTTTATTTCATGAAATTCAAATTTGAGGACATGTCTATTATATGGCAGCTATCAAATGGATTTTGGAAGTCCATATACAAATGTCGACCAATGGCATAGATTACTTAATGGCATGAACTCCATAATTGATGGTATTATCTGGGCAGTACCCAACCCATCGGTATTCACCAATCATCTGCAGGCCAGTGCTTCACCCCCTTTCCCTTCTCCCATCCACCTTCTTATTTAGATATTTGCCTGACTTTTGACATTTCTAATCAGGCCTCAGGCCTGAAATGTTGACTGCTCAATGCTTTCCATAGTTGCTGCATGACTGCTGAGTTGCTTCAGACTGTGTATTATTCCAATTCTCCAGCATGTGCAGATACCTTATTTATTTTTGGCCTACCCTAGTGGTTCTCAAACTTTTTCATTCCACTCGCATTCTTTGGCTTGGCTTCACGGACGAAGATTTATGGAGGGGTATGTCCACGTCTGCCGCAGGCTCGTTGGTGACTGACAAGTCCGACGCAGGACAGGCAGGCAAGGTTGCAGCGGTTGCAAGGGAAAATTGGTTGGTTGGGGTTGGGTGTTGGGTTTTTCCTCCTTTGTCTTTTGTCAGTGAGGTGGACTCTGCGGTCTTCTTCAAAGGAGGTTGGTGCCCGCCGAGCTGTGAGGCGCCAGGATGCACGGTTGGAAGCGATATCAGCCCACTGGAGGTGGTCAATGTGGCAGGCACCAAGAGATTTCTTTAAGCAGTCCTTGTACCTCTTCTTTGGTGCACCTCTGTCTCGGTGGCCAGTGGAGAGCTCGCCATAGAACACGATCTTGGGAAGGCGATGGTCCTCTATTCTGGAAACGTGACCCACCCAGCGCAGTTGGGTCTTCAGCAGCATGGATTCGATGCTTGCGGACTCTGCCAGCTCGAGTACTTCGATGTTGGTGATGAAGTCATTCCAATGAATGTTGAGGATGGAAGCGTTCTAGGATCCGTAGGTGATGCCGGTAGAGGACCCATGATTCGGAGCCGAACAGGAGCGTGGGTATGACAACGGCTCTGTACTTGCTGATCTTTGTGTGTTTCTTCAGGTGGTTGTTTTTCCAGACTCTTTTGTGTAGTCTTCCAAAGGCGCTATTTGCCTTGGCGAGTCTGTTGTCTATCTCTTTGTCGATCCTTGCATCAGATGAAATGGTGCAGCTGAGGTAGGTAAACTGCTTGACCATTTTGAGTTCAGTGTGCCCGATGGAGATGTGGGGGAGCTGGTGGTCATGGTGGGGAGCTGGCTGATGGAGGACCTCAGTTTTCTTCAGGCTGACTTCCAGGCCAAACATTTTGGCAGTTTCCGCAAAACAGGACGTCATGCGCTGGAGAGCTGGCTCTGAATGGGCAACTAAAGCAGCATTATCTGCAAAGAGTAGTTCACGGACAAGTTGCTCTTGTTTCTTGGTGTGAGCTTGCAGGCACCTCAGATTGAAGAGACTGCCATCCGTGCGGTACCGGATGTAAACAGCGTCTTCATTGTTGGGGTCTTTCATGGCTTGGTTCAGCATCATGCTGAAGAAGATTGAAAAGAGTGTTGGTGCGAGAACACAGCCTTGCTTCACGCCATTGTCAATGGAGAAGGGTTCGGAGAGCTCATTGCTGTATCTGACCCGACCTTGGTTTTTGTGCAGTTGGATAACCATGTTGAGGACCTGCGGTCGGTGGGGGGGGTATCCGAGGTGCTCTAGTATTTGCCAAAGCCCTTTCCTGCCTCACATACCACTCACATACTCACATTCCACTCGTTTACCACTTTAAGTAATCCCTGTGCCATAGGTGCTCTGTGATTAGTAAGGGATTGCTTAAGGTGGTATGTGAATGGGAAGGAAAGTTTGAGAATCACTCCACTAGACTCAATTGTTACTGAAATATTTTACTTGAGAAAAATTGTTATTGGCCCATTTCCTTTGGAGTTATGAAACCGTGCACATAATGAGTCAATTAGGTATGATTAAAAGTGTTATTAAAACTTTTTCTTTCCACCCACATCATGAGGTGGCTTAGAGTTCTACATAACTGGTCAAGTAGCCATTTAACAGCTAATTGTTAAATTAATTGGATATGTGTGTAGTATGTATGACTAATTAACAATTTGAAAGTCTCTAGCCAGCCAGAGGGCCTCTCTCCCATTCATCAGCTTACTCTCCCACCAGTACAAAATAATAAACCTCTGCTGATTGAAATGGACCTGGGTGTTGAATGATGCCCTGACTAATCAATTTTCCCTAACAGAAGGGAACAGATTCGGAGACTGTCTTTCAAATAGATGCATGAAATCAAGTTTAAAAATGTCTTTTTGACAGGTACAAAGAGAAGCTTTTTAAAAATTAAAAGAAACTCTCTTGAATATCAATGTCCTTACACCTGGTAACAGTGACCATTCAATGAATGATTGCTGTTTCAATTTGTTAGGGTAAATGCAATTGCTTTTGATTTACTGCACTTCTAAGTGGAGATTGATCAGCTTCTAACTTCTTTTCTCAGTATTCATAACAGCTGGTATCCCTTGTGAAATTTGAGGGTCTAGATATATGAATTTTCGCTAAATAAACATAACCACTTTGTTAACTGCGGGAGAGCTGTATGAGCCACAACAGCCTAACTTCTGTAATTGATCTCGCTACTTCAAAACTTAATTGAGTTAGTTTGATACAATTCGCCTTTAATTCTTAGTAGATTTATTTCTCTGATCAAACAACATATGTCCATGCCACATATAAATATAGTAAATAACTACATTTTTCATAAATATGTTTAGAGACTATGGTTAAGAATTCACAAATTCACCACCATTTGAGAGAAGAAATTTCTCCTCTATTCAGTCCTGAGAGTTTTGTTCGATTTCCTGCACTTGTACATAACTATTAAATTTTTTCCTGATTATTGTTTCTGAACTATTCTTTGGCACTGAGGTTAAATAGCTACTTTGTCATAACTAGTTTCATCCCTAAATGCTTGGTTGAACAAAGTTTGAAATCCTCAGACACTACCCCGAACCTGACAATGATGGAAGACCATAGCCTGGGCCTCTGCAACTAACTTCCTCCCTTACTTCTTCCAGCGACTTCAGATGCATCCCATCCAGATGAGATAATTTACCAACTTTAAATGGATCCATATTTCTAGTACTCCTCAATTAGTCTATTCAAAATCTCAGTGAAATTTTCCTTTGCTGAGATTCCAGCAATATCTTTTTCTTTGGTGAAGACGCATGTAGATTTGGTATCTACCTTTGCTCTCTTCCTCCATGCTACATTTTTTTTTAGATCTCTATTGAGTCCATTGCAAACCCTTTTCCTATTCAGGTAGTGGACTTCAGATGCTCTTCTATATTTGCTTTAAAACATATCTTCCTTTGCCTCATTTATTTCCATTATATTTCTTGCTCAGCCCTGTTCTCACTTGCGTTGATAACTCCTCATTCTCTGTTACATTTACTCTATCTTATTGGTCATCCATGGAGCTTTGACTTTCTCTACCTTTCACTAAACTGTAGCTGTAACACCTCCACCATGAAGGCCTCCCAATGCCTGTTTCAAGGTGTGCTCTCCTTTCCCCAAACTACCCCAATATTTAAAACCTAAATATGAATTGTTTACATTTGTGGTTTTTGTGTTGTAGTGGTTTATATTTTGACTCAAATAAATGTGTATTTGAGAGGTGCATTGTATAAGCAGTGTCTATAAATGCTTCATCCCCATGTCTGTTAAATTGTAGAGATCATTCAGCACCCTTCACCTTTTAATATTGCTGGTTCTATGGAAGTTCTCTAAGCAGTTGGCTTCACTTGATCTTACCCATCCAGCAGACTGATTTGTCATATTTAACCCAGCAGAATGAAAAAAAAAACTAATGACTAGATTTGAGGGGGGGGGGGTGGAAAGAAAACACATATTCATTGATAACCGAGGGTGGTAAAACACCAGGTTGAACAGCTCGTCTCCTGCACCAGAAAATATTGACATGCTGATTATTTCTCTCCTTGTTTATGAAATATAGCATAACACATAATAATGCATCAGAATATAACTGTTGATATTCTTCATGCAAAATTTATGTCACAGGCCAATGTTTTGCAATCTTTTGATATTAAACAGCAAAATTGAGATTTGCTAAAAATGCCAATTTTACATTGGTGCTTTAACATTCATTTACTCTGATGCCAAGAAAAACCATAATGCGGATTCCACGATGGCGCCATCTAAAATATGTATATTGGCAAGTCCACAGCAGCACTCCTTTTCAAGCAATACATATTCTTTTATGTCCTAGAACCTAGACAGTTTAGGCAACACAAACAGAATACTAGCAATATGCAGGTGGGCATTCCACAGTACTGATTCTGTGATGCCACTAGAGAGGCAAGCTGGACTCTTGGTCTTGGTAAAGTCAGGTCATTGTTATAATTCTCATGGTCTGCCTAAACATTATTTACAAGTGCTGCACATACATTGAATAGTGAACAGGTATGAGATGCTCTCTTTCAGTTTCAAGAAAAGCGATGAAAAATGCCAATTGTAAACAAGGAAGCTTTTGCAACAAATAGATTTTAGAACCACAGACCTTGGGTTTCAGCTGGACATTGGTACATCTAGTGCTCCAATGTGGCTGTTAGCAGGGATAATGGAGATGCAGTGAGGGATCAAATTTAATTTCTTGGGAGTCACTGTTCCTGGACATTTTCTTTGGCTTGGGTTTGCAGAAGAAGATTTATGGAGGGGTAATGTCCACGTCAGCTGCAGGCTCGTTTGTGGCTGACAAGTCCGATGCAGGACAGGCAGACACGGTTGCAGCGGTTGCAAGGGAAAATTGGTTGGTTGGGATTGAGTGTTGGGTTTTTCCTCCTTTGTCTTTTGACAATGAGGTGGGCTCTGCGGTCTTCTTCAAAGGAGGTTGCTGCCCGCCGAACTGTGAGGCACCAAGATGCACGATTTGAGGCGATATCACCCCACTGGAGGTGGTCAATGTGGCAGGCACCAAGAGATTTTTTTAGGCAGTCCTTGTACCTCTTCTTTGGTGGACTTCTGTCTCGGTGGCCAGTGGAGAGCTCGCTATATAACACGATCTTGGGAAGGTGATGGTCCTCCATTCTGGAGACGTGACCTACCCAGCGCAGTTTGATCTTCAGCAGCGTGGATTCGATGCTGTCGGCCTCTCCCATCTCGAGTACTTCGATGTTGGAGATGAAGTCGCTCCAATGAATGTTGAGGATGGAGTGGAGACAACGCTGGTGGAAGCGTTCTAGGAGCCGTAGGTGATGCCGGTAAAGGACCCATGATTTGGAGCTGAACAGGAGTTTGGGTATGACAACGGCTCTGTATACGCTAATCTTTGTGAGGTTTTTCAGTTGGTTGTTTTTCCAGACTCTTTTGTGTAGTCTTTCAAAGGCACTATTTGCCTTGGTGAGTCTGTTGTTTATCTCATTGTCGATCCTTGCATCCGATGAAATGGTGCAGCCGAGGTAGGTAAACTGTTTTACCGTTTTGAGTTTTGTGTGCCCGATGGAGACATAACACACTAATAAAGGTAGAAGTTCCATTATTGTCATGTAATACTACATTTAGAATGTAACATACAGGAAATTATTTGACTTTTGTTTACCCTGAGACAAACAGAGAGCCGCCATTTTGTCCAGCTAGTGTTTCTTAACAGTTTCCCCTCCAAGTACTGACCAGGCCTGAGCCTGCTTGGCTTCCAAGATCAGACAATCTCGCCAAATATTCAGGCTCTAAGGCTTTCATTGTGAAGAAAGCACATCAGTTCCTCTAATCCCTCAGGAGATTGTGGTGGTTTGGTATGACATTGAAAACCTTGGCAAACTTTCACAGACTTGTAGTGGAATATGTGCTGACTGGCTGCATTGTTGGCTGGTATGGGAGCACCACTACCTCTGAATGGAAAGCCCTACAAAAGGTTGTGGACACTGCCCAGTATATTACAGGCAAAATTCTCCTCATCATTGAGAAAATCCACTTGGAATGTTAACATCAAAGAGCAACACCAATTTTTAAATATTCCCACTACCCAGGACAAGCTCTGTTCTTGCTACTGCCATCAGAAAAGAGGAATAGGTGCCTGAAGACTTGTACCATCAAGTTCAAGAACAGTTGCTACCTCTCCACCATCTGACCCAAAACAACCAGTCAATCAGAGATTCATTTAGAACTCTTATTTTGCAGGTTATTTCTTTTCTGTATTGCACAGTCAGTATGTTTACATTTATTGTGTGTGTGTGTGTGTGTGTGTGTGTGTGTGTGTGTGTGTGTGTGTGTGTGTGTGTGTGTGTGTGTGTGTGTGTGTGTGTGTGTGTGTGTGTGTGTGTGTGTGTATCTTGAATACAATTTTTGCACTACTGATGAACAGGAATTCTGCCTTATCTGAAGAAAGCAGAATCTCAAATTTATATCCAATGTCATGAATGTACTCTGACAATAAATCTAATTTTTGATTGGAGAGGTTTATAGACTCCCCATAAAATTGTGCAGGCATAGACATAGAAGTCTCTATGTGCTTGTGCTTCATTGTAGGAATCAAGTTCAACACTGACTGACAGCCAGAAGATCCACTCCACACACAGTGATCAGTATTGTAGTTCAGCTGCTTTATGGAACATTCGATTGTTGGGAAACGCAATAGCTTGTCCAGGAATTGTCAAAGTAAAATCAAGATGCATTTCAGTGATCTTTAAAATAGATTTTTAGAAACTCCTTTTTAAATTAATTATTATTTATGGAGCTGCCCAATCTAATGCTCAAAACTGGAAAGGAATGCATGTGATGTATGTTTTAATAATCCCTTTACATTATTCTTTAAGTTGTAAAGTGTGGAACTAAATTTTCTCCAAAACCAAGTGAGGATTAATCAACTTTGATGAAAATAGAAGTAATAAACCTCTCCAATAACATCACCTGTGCAAATAATTCTGGGCACTTTTTTTTCTACTCGGCAGATTATTACAAATTATGAATGAAGAAATTCCATTTTTAACATGGTAAAATATATTAAGACCACTGTAGTCTCAATTCTTGCTCCCACTGCATACTCGCCTTAATCCTCTGAGGTGAACTGACCCGCCCTGCCTGAGTTGCCTTGATCAGAAAGTGACTATAAGCTGCTCCAGTAAAAGCATGTCAATCATGGAAAATTCTCTCAACAATCCCCTAAAATTCTATAATTTATAGGACCAGAAGAAAGCTTGCATGAAACTCTGGGATCCACGGGGCCCAGTTTGAGAACTACTATTGCATAGGCACCTCAAAATCAGAGACACCCTATTCTACCTAAGATCTAGAACTCTTTCAAAAGTACTTATGGTTCCAGGCTAACATGAATGATAAATGTAATGCAGCTTCCTACTTCTAGCAAGTGGCTTCCTTCATTTATATATTTCACTAATACTGAAGCAATGGTTCCATAGAGCTATGTGACAGCCTCTTGTAATTTCTCAGAAAGATCTGCTGACCACAAGAAGATGCAATAATTAGTGGGGAGCAAACTAACTTTGTGCATTGCTGCAAAGATTCAAATATCGTGACTTTATTGAAGTAGAAGGAAGCACAAAAGCAATACCTCATAACTCCAATGCTCATAGTGTTTCAGTCATCCAGCTGGGCTTCTTGTTCAAGAAGGTTGTTTTTGAAGTTCTAATCTGTTCTAAATGGATAAAATGACAATAAACTATTTTGATCAATAGTTTTGATGGCCACATTGTATTTACCTTTTGCTTAATTTCCTTGCAAAGTGAAATTTTGAATTGGTTTTTATTGATGTTGACAATGAAAGCCAACTGATAGAAAAGGCATTAGTTCCACTTTTTACCCTTCCAAAATCATTCTGGCTGACATTAAGTTCTGAATGGTGGACATTGAGGTATTTTCAGTCAGTCCCACAAATCTGATGTGCATAATATTGTGTACAACCTCTAATAGGAAGTAAATTATTTACATTATTGCTGTTTCTTCATTTGTCACTGAAGATGACTTCCAACATCTATATGTAGACCACAAACAAAATCAGAAATGGAGATGGTCTGGTGTTAAATCACATTTGCATTTTGTAAGTCCACTTCTGCTTAACACATGCCAATTATTTTTCACAGTTAAGGTTTGTTCTCTGAATGAATATTATTTAATAAGTTTATCTCTTGCAAAATGCTGGTGAGGAGCCGGTGAGTGTTGGTATCTGTCTCACTGCTCCTTCAAGTCAATTATTTAGCAGTTCATTGAAAATCGATATTGCAGACCTAGTCATTGGCTTCAGTCTATTTTATTTTTTTCCTGATAATGGGTTTGATCAGGAAACTTGCACTTTTCAGGAAAGGAAGCAAAATAATGGGATAAACATGAAATTACCTAAGAGGTAAAACACAGGTTTTGGTTGACATCATGGTTCAGTGAAAAAACACAAATGCTGGAGAAACTCAGTAGGTCAAATAATAACTTTATATACAAAGGTAAAGATATGAAAGGCTCAAGCCTGAAACGTTGCTGACGTATCTTTACCTTTGCTACATAAAGGCACTGTTTGACCTGCTGAGTTTCTCCAGCATTTGTATGTTTTTTTTAATTACTTTTAGTCCTGTTGTGGTTAGGGGTTTGTAATTTTGACCCTTCTCCAATTAGGTAGGTTTGATTAATCACCAAAGATTAATTCGTTATTTAATAAGATGAGTAGTTGTCTCTGCTCCATCCTCAACATTCATTGGAGCGACTTCATCCCTAACATCGAAGTACTCGAGATGGCAGAGGCCGACAGCATCGAATCCACGCTGCTGAAGATCAAACTGTGCTGGGTAGGTCACGTCTCCAGAATGGAGGACCATCACCTTCCCAAGATCGTGTTATATGGCGAGCTCTCCACTGGCCACCGTGACAGAGGTGCACCAAAGAAGAGGTACAAAGACTGCCTAAAGAAATCTCTTGGTGCCTGTCACATTGACCACCGCCAGTGGGTTGATATCACCTCAAACCGTGCATCTTGGCGCCTCACAGTTCGGCGGGCAGCAACCTCCTTTGAAGAAGACCGCAGAGCCCACCTCACTGACAAAAGACAAAGGAGGAAAAACCCAACACCCAACCCCAACCAACAATTTTCCCCTGTAACCGTGTCTGCCTGTCCCGCATCGGACTTGTCAGCCACAAACGAGCCTGCAGCTGACGTGGACATTACCCCTCCATAAATCTTCATCCGCGAAGCCAAGCCAAAGAAGAAAGAAAAGAAGTTCCAGAAGCTTTAGTTGCACATAAGAATTCTGAGAGACTAACATAAGAGATGTATACACGTGGTGAAGAGTCTAAAGCTCATATTTCCTTAATATGTTAGATGAGTCACGATCGGCATCAGTGTAGGAATAGAAATTCTCTTCTAACGATGACACATTTGTGATAACACAGAAACCTGCGAAACATACATATTAAAACTATGCCTGCAGGTGAAGGATGTTCAACATATCTCAAAAAACCTGACAGCTTCAATGAAAAAGGAGGAAAACTCTTGCATCATAAAATCACCATAGATTGCAGGAACTACAGAAGAACATTGTCAGAGATTTACCAGCTTTGTAAAAGTTGATTTCTGGATTTTTCAATACTATACAACTATTCGCTATCAAGGTATACAAACATTTAATGTCAGAATCAGGATTGATTGTCATGAACAAGACAAGAAATTTGATGTTTTGTCGCAGCATCATAGAGCAAACATTCGTATTACTCCATCTTACAACATTATATTATTATTTTATGTTTTATAGTATTGGCAAGAAAAGTAAGGCAGTATCTTTAGTTCATTGATTATTCAGGAATCTGATGGCAGTGGGGAAGAAGCTGTCCTTGTGCCACTGAGTGCTTGTCTTTAAGTTCCTGTACATTTTCCCTGATGGTAGCAGAGTGAAGAGGGCATAGCCTGGGTAGTGGATAAAGGCTGCTTTTTTAAGATATGATCTCATGTAGATGTCCTTGATGGAGTGAAATCTGGTGCCTGTGATGTCTCAGGCTGAGTTAACAACCCTCTGGAGTTTATTCTTGTCCTGAGAGTTGGCGCCTCCATACCAGCCAGTGATGCAACCAGCCAGAATGCTCTCAACAGAACACCTGCAGAAGTTCATGAGAGTCTTCAGTGACATATCTCACAAAGAATAGCTGCAGGCGAACTTTCTTTGTGATTGCATCAATGTGAAGGCTCTAGAACAGATCCTCGGAGATGTTGACACCCAGGAATTTGAAGTTCTTGACCTTCTCCATTACTGAGCCCACGATAAGGACTGGGTTGTGTTCCCCTGAATTCCTCCTGACGTCCACAATCATCTCCTTGGTTTTGCTGACATTGAGCACAAGGTTATTGTCATTACACCATTAAGCGAGCTGATCTGTCTCCCTCCTGTACACTTCCTCATTACCGATTGTATTTCTGCCAACAACTGTGGTGTCATCGCAAACGTGGATGGTTTTGGAATTGTGCCTGGCCACACAGTCATGGATGTATAACAAGTTGCAGAGAAAGATTTAAATACCACGGGTAAAATAAAGTTCATTTTCTTCTGCAGGCTTACTTAAAATAAGCATCAAGTTATTTTGACAGGGAAATACTTAAAGTTGTAAGGTAAAGGTCAACCCAAAGTTAAATTATTTCGAAAGAACATGACAGGATTGATGTTCATTGTCAATCATTAAATAAAATGTAATGTGCAATCCTTGCACAGAAAGACACAAATCCATCAAAATTAAATGTGTCACTGACATCATTTTGTAGTGGTATTATGCAAATAATATGATTCTGAGAATAAAACAAAACTCATTGAGCTTCAATCACAGGAATCACAAGAGTAATTAATGATAAAAAGGATTTATTGTTGTGGTCAAGTTACTTGCAATTTTAAGATGTGATTTTTTTAGGAGACAAGAAAGATGCAGTAAATATTTGTCAGTTCTGCTGTAACAAATAACCTATCTGAATATTTTTGAAGGACAAAGTTAGACATTATTAGTAACATTAGTTCACCTGAGAAAGTGATGTGCAGTTCTGTACATAAACTTAAGAAGCCCCATCCTCAAGACTATGACTTTGAAGCAACCCTGAACTTAGAAATTAAATTTCATGACTCAACTAACTGAATAAGTAAAATTTGAACACCCAAGGCCTGTGTGCGAAATGAGGTGATTCACAATCTTAAACCAGTCATTCTCAAAATTTTTTTGGCCATGGGTCCCCTAGCTCAAAGTTTATAGACCCCCTTCCCTGTGAAGCAGTCAACTTTTGGCTTCTTCCATATTTCTCTCCTACTGACTAATTTAAAAAAAAACGAGGTGAGAAAAAAATAAGGCTTTTACTTAATATGTTATGGCTCTCTGGCTCTCATTGAGAATGGCTGCACTATATTAAGCATCATAAATTAGCCATAGAAGCTACATTTGTTGACCAAAGTGCTGCAATAAAACAGTAAAAATTTGAACCAAATCCTTGTTTAGGTAACCATTTAACAGTATAGAGCAGTAATCGGAGGAGAGACAGAGTCGGAGGTGGGTCAAGTGTGTTGTGTTGTTAAGTATATTTTAAGAGAGTTTAAAAATGGTGCAGGGTCAGGACTTTGGCCTTCCCAATTGAATAATTGGGTAATTGAGTTAATTGTCAATGAACAATGAAAGGTCAGTTTGGTAAAGGAGTAACCAATGAGGAGTGGCCCAGTGAGTGCATAGTGAAGGAATAGGACTTTGAGGCTTTTGCTTGAGAGATAAGGTTGGTAAGTTTATTTAAAATCATTTAATCTAATTTTTAAATTAAGTAGGCTATCGAGGCAGTTGGGGTAGTCCTGTGCTCTGATTGCAGGATGTGGGAGGTCAGGGACAGCACAAATATTTCTGATGACTACACCTGCAAAAGGTGCATCCAGTTGCCACTCCTGTGAGACCATGTTAGGGAACTGGAGTTGCAGTTGGATGAGCTTCGGATCATAAGGGAGACAGAGGCAATCATAGATAGGATTAATAGGGAGACAGTCACCCCAAATAGACAGGAGTCAGCTAACTGGGTGACTGTGAGGAAACAGATAGTGCAGAGTACCCCTGTGGCCATAAATAATAAGTGTACTGTTGGGAGGGTTAAGACCTACCAGGGACAAGTTGAGGTGGCCAGGTTTCTGGCATGGGGCTGACACCTTGGCTCAAAAGGAAAGGGGGTAGAAGAGGAGAGCTGGTTGGGGGAACAGATTGGAGATTTGCTGGATGAGATGGGGGCCCTCAGCTGATATGTAGCCTTCCTGGGTATCAAGATCAGTGATGAGTACACACCATTCTGCAGGGAGGGGGTTGGGTGGGGTGGCAAACAGCCAGATGTTGTGGTCCATGTGGGGACCAATGTCATAGATAGAAGTGGGGATGAGGTCCTGAAGAAAGAATATGTGGAATTTGGAAAGAAGTTAAAAAGCAAGACCTCAAGGGTGGTAAACTCTAGAGTGAATGTGGGGGACATTCTCTTGGTATATATTTTAATGCAATGATCATGGCAAGTAAGTAAGGCAGATAAGATTAGTGCATGGATTGACACATGGAAATATGATATTGTAGCCACCAGTGAAACTTAGTTGCAGGAGGGCCATGATCAGCAACTGAATGTTCCAGGATTTTGTTGTCTTGGTGAGGGGAGGGGGGTGTAAAAGGTAATCACATTGCTTGTTAGAGAAAATGTTATAGCAATGCTGTGGATAGATTGGAGGGCTTATCCACTGAGGCTATTTGGATGGAATAGTCAATGCTGAGGGAAAGATAAGGCATGGGAGAGTATTATAGACCACCTATTTAGCTGAGGGAATTAGAGGAGTAAATTTATAAGGAGATAGCATATATGTGTAATAAACATAATGTGGTGATTAAAGGAGATTTTAACTTTCCACACATTGACTGGGATCTCCATACTCTAAAAGGGCTGGATGGGTTGGAGTTTGTCAAATGTGATATTATAAACTCCTGTTTTAGTAAAATGGGATTATTACTGTAAAGTATAGTATAGACAGGAGGAACTGAATGGTCACAGTTAACATATAAGATTTCACACGAACACCATCAAAACACAAGTCACAGCCCAACGACAATTCAATATATTAGAGGAACTGAGGGAAGGCTTGTCACCGGCTGTTCCAGATTCAATACATTTGCAGACACTGTACTTTTGCAAGGGAGAACAATGCTGAGTGCTATAAGGAAGACAGCCATTTGGTGGAATTCAGAGCAAAGCATGCTCTGTGAATGACTGGCTTTTTTGGTGGATTGACCTGTGCAAGTAGGTTTTTTGGGAAGCAAAGAGCTTCATTTTGATTGTGACTAATAGTGGAGGTCACTTGGAAAGACTGCTTCATTTTGAGGGTGAAGAGCAGTGAAGGTCACTTGGAGGATCTTGGAAGGTTTGTGAAGGCTGTGCAGTTTGAGTCTTGCCTACAAAAGGACGAGGAGTCTTATGACCACAGCTTGAATGGATGGACATCTCTTCAAAGGCAATGCAAGGAGAATTTGAGAGTCTAACAGCCACAACTCCAGACTTCCCATCAGTTCATCATTAATTCTGGGCATCAAATTTCAAAAGCCTACACCTCAACACTGAATTTGAAAGAGTGAACTTTGAAGTAACTTTCTAGATTTTGGCCTGGACTGTAATGGTCTGGGTATCACACTCATACACTCTTAAGGATAGCTTGAGAGTTAAGACTATAGTTTAAGAGTAAGTAATAAAATAAGTGTTTTAAAATTAAACACTGTCTGGTTCATTCACTATTGCAGCTCATTACGTGAGGTTCATAACAATTTTTAGGAAAGTTTTAAAATCAATTCATTGAAGAACCAACTAGAGAGGGGGCAGTATTGGATCTCCTATGTTATATAGTCAGGATAATGTGAACTATTTTGTAAACACGTAAGAATATACCCTTCACGGTGTAGTAACTGTAGTGCGCCACTGTAGGACGTATGTATATGAGTGTGTGTGAACAGTTTCCTGAAATGATGGAAGGCATCAGTAAGTAAAGTCGCTTCTGTTATTTGAATCTTGCATTTCTGTTATTTAAGAAGCCTTCCGAGTAACACAGAAACATTACATTGTGACAGCAGAATAAGAGAACAAAAGAAAGCCATACAATTGATTACGTCACTGAAATATGAAGGGGAAGAAGAGAAAAAAAAACATTATTTGAGGAAAAAAAAATAGCTGGAGCAACAGCACCCAGTGATGGATTGGGAGGCTGAAGACATTGTTGAATCATTTCAGCAGAAGTGCAATTGAGCATTCAAAAACTATTTTAAAAATTCAACAATGGAGGAGAAGGACAGTTACAAACTTCTCTGGACAGGGGAGTGAGGCCTTGACTTATTTAATAGCTAGGAGCTTATAGAGGTGGATAAAAATGATCCAGAGCAGATATTTGCAAAGTTTGCTTCTCACCTTGTATCTAGGTCTAATCATAGAATTAAACACAATAATTTTGAGGCTTAATGCAAGAGACTGATGAAACTGTTGATAACTTCCTCACTAGACTGAAAATTGTGCTGCAAAATGGAGATTTAAGGCTATAGAGGAAAGATTATTTGATCAACTAATATGGGGGAGTGCCCATCCCGAAGTGCAAAAGTCTCTTGTCAGGAAGGATATCTTAAAGCTGGCCGAAGCTGTAGAAACAGTCAGAGGCTTTGAAGCCATGAGGATGCAACTGATATCCCTATCTAAACAGCAAAGAGAAGGAAGAGTTGATGCTATAAAGAACACAATCAGAAAAGTGAAAACCCACAAGACCTGCTGAAAACAGCCCTTCAATTACCAAACCAAATGGCCTGCATACAGTTTTGAATGTAGAGCCTGTGGTAAAGCAAACCACTTGGAGAAGATGTGCAAGTCTGGTATGAAGAAAACGGTAATACTAGTGAAGAAAAAAGGCAAGGAAAAGATTCACCACATAAAAGGAAACAACAATGAGGACTCCAACACCCAGATACTGGATGTAGAATCCATACACCTTTAAGAGATGTCAGGTGAGATGAAAGAAGGAAGTGAGTTGCACATGAAGATCCAAATATAAAAGACAATTCCGAACAATCCTACAATATTTAACCTAAAGGTGAAACTGGATACTGGATCACAAAGCAATGTCCTTCCACTCAAAGTCTACCACCAGATGTTGCCTGAGAACATAATAAAAGGGTATCTAAAAGACAGTGCATTCGGCACAGCAAATGTCACATTAATGGCCTATAGTGGACCCATGATCAGGCAGCTAGGGAGAGCTGAGATCAATGGCTGCCATAAGGGAAAGAACATCCTCTGTACATTCTACATAGTCAATGCAGACGGACCAGCAATTCTAGGTCAGGATAGCTGCCGGGAGTTGCAATTGATCTCTCTCAATTTTGAGATCCAGATGAAGATATCCAAAAGAATCAACAGAGTCACTCCTTTGGAGAACCAACCTCCAGTCACAAACAAGGTTGAGCTCAGGAGCATGTACCCAGAATGCTTTGATGATTCAGTTGGATGCTTTGGAGACTTTGAATATCACATCACCATAGATCCAAACTGTAAACCAGTAAGTCAATGCTCCAGGGAAAGTCCCACTAGAGCTAAAGAAGGGGCTGGAGCAAGAACTAAAGGGCATGGAAAGGATGCAAGACCGAGACAAAGTGACTGAACTGACTGACTTGGTAAATTCCATAGTGGTCATATAAAAACTAAATGGCCACTTGAGAATATGTCTGGACCCTAAAGACCTGAATCAAGTAATAAAAAGGGGTCACTACCCAACATTGACACTAGAAGGCATCACGGCGGAACTTACAGGATCCAAAATCTTTAGCAAGCTAGATGAAAGAATGGATACTGGAATGTGAAAGTAGATGAGGAATCAACACTACTAACAACGTTCAAAACGTCATTTGGTCGTTACAAGTTCCTGCGACTACCTTTCAGCCTAAAGGTGAGCCAGGGCATGTTCCAACAGAAGATTGATGAGACCTACAGAATGTGTACAGGTGCCATTGGCATCATGGATGACATCCATGTTTTTGGTAGAGATGGAAAAGCTCAGGATCTTCATCTACGTGAGTCCATGGAGAGAACAAGAGGACATGAACTTAATGCAGACAAATGCGTTATAAAAGAGAAGGAATGCCAGTTCTTCAGAAAGGTGTACACTCCTGATGGGGTAAAGCCAAGCCCAGAGAAGGTTAAAGCCATTGCCAGATGGAGCACCCAAAGGACAAAAACGAACTTAGAAATTTCCTTGGGTTGGTCCAATGCAAGTGTTCCTTCATACCATATATGTCAGACTACACAGCAAACATCAGAGAAAGAAGACGTGGAATGTCAATGGTCACCATCAATCACATCAGAGAAGTTTTGATCAGCTCAAAGAAATAATATGCAGAGAAGTGGAGTTGAGATATTATGATAGAGAAAAAGCCCTCATTCTGCAAATTGATGCATCTAACAGAGGCCTTGGTGCAACATTAGTACAAGAAGGAAAACCAATACCTTTTGACTCAAAAGCACTAACAACAGTGGAGAGCAAATATGACAATATTGATGAGAGAGAGAGAGAGAGAGCTGTTGGCAGTCATATGCGAATGTGAAAAGTTTCACATTTTTCTGTATGGAAGGAAGTTTATCGTGGAAAATGATCATCACCCACTGAAACACATCCAGAGAAAGAACCTAAACATGGTACCAGCTAGACTGCAGAGATCACTTCTATGACTACAATGTATGATTTAGATTTAAAATACAAAGATCTGGTGCTTGCTGAAACCTTGTCACGTAATAATGCTGGTGTCCTTCTTCTTGCATGTTAGCCAGTCAGAATTAAAAATTATGAAATGGAAGACATGGGAATCAAGATGCATCATCTCATCTGTGTGACCAGTAATAAACTAAGCCAGATCAGGGAAGAGACCAGTAAGGACAATGTGTTGCAAATGGTTTCTCAACAAGTAATACAAGGATGGTCAGAGAGGATAAAGCAGATACAGCCTTCAATATGTCAATAATGGCTTATCAGAGATGACATATCATTGGAGAATGGTGTTCTACTGGCTGGATCAAGACTGATTATACCTGAAACAATGCAAAAAAAGATTCTCCAGAAAATACATGAAGGTCACATGTGAATGGAGAATTGCAAAAACTCAGAGCGAAGTCAGCCAGGTACTGGACTGATATGTAGCCACATATTTTTAATGTCTTTGTATAAGTCAAAAATGCCATAAGTACAGTAACACACAACAAAAAGAGGAAATGATTTCCACAGAAGTACCTGCCAGGCCATGGCAAACAGTGGGAACATATTTGTTCACTGAGAATCAAGAGTGGTATTTAATTGTAGCCTGTTACTACTCTAAGTTTCCGTTCGTCAAAAGGGTGAAATACCTGAGAGTGTCAACTATCATCTCAGAAATGAGAGCATTCCTTGCTTAACAAGGAATACCCGAATAAGTAATAGGTGACAATGGTTCACGTCACAAGAATTCAGAAAGCTGGCTGCAGAGTATACGTTTGTCATCACTACATCATCCCCATACTACCCCAAAGGTCATGGGTTCATTGAAAGACAAACTGAAACTCACACTAGTTAAATGTCATGAAACAAAAGAAGACCCAGACCTAGCTCTTCTATCATTATGAGCAACATCTTTAAGGTCTGACATGAAGTCCCTGGCAGTACTTCAAAATGGTAGGAGATACAAAACAACTCTGCAAAGCAAAATACACCCTCCAGAAGTCCAGGAGGACACCAGAAGAAGACTGGCTAACATGCAAGAAGAAGGACACCAGCATTATTACAAACATTGCCAGAATTCTTCAAGAGCCGATGTTGTAAACATGGACCCCATTAAAGGTCATCAGAGAAGGTGAGACACCAAGATCATACATTGTCGAGACAGACTCTGACACTCAGCTGAGGAGGAACAGAATTCACATCTGTCTGACACAAGATGTGATGAAGCAAAAAGCTTTAATATTAGTAAAGCCTGCAACACCAATATCAAATGAGGTATCAAGTAAAGAGACCATAACCACTAATACTGAAACATCAACACACCAGTTGTCAGGTGAAGCACAAGCTACATCACCTACATGTGAACCAGCAACACTGAGCCTAACAGTCATGGCCAAATCCACAAGATCTCAAAGGAACATACTAATGCTAGTGCAATATTGATAAGAACTATTTAAAAATAGTTGTATAAGTAAATTGAATACATTCAGTTACTTAAGTTGCGCTGGAAAGAAAGCGATATAGAACACTAAATTTTCTTGAGAAGTAAGGATATTATATAGTCAGGATATTGTGAACTATTTTAACCCCCGTAAGAATACACCCTTCTCATTGTTGGAACTGTAGTGCACCACTGTGGGTGTGTAAACAGTTTCCTGAGATGGTGGAAGACATCAGTAAGCAAGATCTCTTCTGTTATTTGGATCTTGCATCACCAAGTTATTTAAGAATCCTCCTGAGTAATACAGAGACATTACAACCTATTAGGGAACGAGATAGAGATTTGTGTTGGGGATCATTTTGGATCTAATGATAATAATACTATTAATTTTAGGTTATTGAGAAGGATTGGACTGGGCCTAAAGAAGAATCTTGATTGGAATAAGGCAAATTTCGGGGAAATGAAAAAGGATTTAGAGGGTGTGGATTGGTATAATTTATTTTCTGGGAAGGATAAAATAGATAAATGGAGGATATTCAAAAGGGAAACATTGAAAGTACAGAGTCAGTTTATCCCTGTGAAGATTAATGGAAAGGTTTTCAAAGGATATTGGGAATTTGGTTCAGGGGAAGAGGGATGTGTCCAACAGGTATCAACAGCAGGGAATAGATGAGGTGCTTGAGGAACATAAGGGATGTAATTTTTTTTTTAAATGAAAGAAATGAGAAAGGAGATAATGCTTCATCAGGCAAGGTAAAAATAAATACAAAGGGTTTCTACAGGTGCATTAAAAGTAAAAGAATAGTGAGGGATAAAATTGGGCCCCTTGAGGATCAGAGGGGTAAGAAATCGGAAGAGATGAGATAAATTCTAATTTTTTTAAAAATCCGTATTCACTAAGGAATATTGAGGCAGGTGAGGTAAGGAAAACTGATAGTGAATTCATGGAAAATGTACAGATATATTAATGAGGAGGAGATGTTGGCTATTTTAAGATTATAAAGGTGGATAAATCTGCAGGTCCTGACAAGATTTTCCCTAGGACCCTGTGAGAAAGGATAATCTGGCCATGGGGGAGGTGCAAGAGGATTTGAGGGTAAGTCCTGTTGTTTCCTTTTTTTAAAAAAAGGCTCCAAAAGTAAACTTGGTAATTATAGCCTGTGAGTCTGACATCATTGGTAGTTGAATTAATGGAAAGTATTCTTAGAAGAGGTATATACAATTATTTGGATAAAGGAACTGATTAGGAGTAGACAACACAGTTTTTTATGAGGTAAGATTTGTAACAAATCTTAGTTTTTTGAGGAGATTATTAAGAAGGTTGATGAGGGGAAGGCCTTTGACAAGGTTCTGCATAAGCAGTTAGTTCGGAAGGTTCAAGCATTAGGTATTAATGTTGAAGTAGTGAAATGGCTTCAACAATGATTGGATGGGAGATGCCAAAGAGTAGTGATGGAAAATTGTTTGTCGAATTGTAGGCTGGTGACTGGTGGAGTGCCTCAGGGATTGGTACTGGGTCCATTGTTGTTTGTCATGTATATTAATGATCTGAATGATAGAAGAGAAGGCCAAAAGATGGCAGATGGAGTTTAATACTGATAAATGTGAGGTGCTACATTTTGGTAGGATTAATCAGCAAAGGTTATATATGTTAAATGGTAGACAATTGATAAGTGCAGTAGAATAAAGGGATTTAGGAATTCTGGTACATCATTCCCTGAAAATTGAGTCACATGTAGATGAGTGATGAAGAAAGAATTTGATATGTTGGCCTTCAGAAATCAGAGTATTGAGTACAGGAGTTGGGACGTCATGTGGAAGTTGTACAAGGCATTGATGAGGCCAAATTTGGAATATTGTGTACAGTTTGTGTCATTGAATTATAAGAAGGATATCAACAAAATAATGAGAATGCAGAGAAGATTTACAAAAATGTTACCTGGGGTTTCAGAGTTTGAGTTACAGGCAAAGGTTGAGCAGTCTGGAGCATAGAAGATTGAGGGGTGATTTGATAGAGGTATTTAAAATTGTGAGAGAGAAAGTGAGTCAATGTGGACAGGCTTTTTTCCATTGAGATTCAAACAAGAGGACGGGAATTGAAAATGAAGGGGGTAAAGTTTAGGGGGAATTTGTTCATTCAGAGGGTGGTGGGAGTATGGAATTAACTTCTGGCTGAAGTAATATTAATATTTAACAAAAAGTTGGGCAAATAAGATTAAATATTCAGGTGTATGTTAATAGTAAAGGAGAGTGAAGGATAAAATTGGTCCCTTGGACAACCATCGCAGATAACTGGAGCCAAAAGAGATGGGGGAGATCTTGAACAATTTCTTTGGTAAACACAAAGGAGAAGGATATCAAATTGTGTGGGGTAAAGGGATCAAAAAGGGTAGTTATGAAAACTAGTGATTAAGAAAGAGAAAGTACTGGAGCTTTTGAAGCATATAAAGGTGGATAAGTCTCCAGGTCCCAATGGGATTTTCCCCAGGACCTTGAGAGAAGTTGGTGAGGAAATAACAGAGGCTCTGACAGATTTTTTTTATTCAAAATGTCATTAGAGATGGGTATAATACCAGAGGATTGGCATATTGCACATGTGGTCCCTTTATTTAAAACTGTTTGAGGAGCAAGCCTAGCAATTATTGGCCTGTAAGTTTGACATCTGTGGTAGCATTCTTTGAGGTAGTGTGTGTATCTGTAGAGACGGGGTCTGATTAGGAACACTCAACACAGATTTGTGTGTGGAAGGTCATGTTTGACCAATCTAGTTAAATTTTTTGAAGGGGTAACTCAGAATGTTGATGAGGTAGAGCAGTGGATGTTGTCTATATGGACTTCCGTAAGTCATTCGATAAGTTTCCATGTGGAAAGTTAGTTAGGAAGGTTCAGTCACTAGGTATTAATTTTGAGATAGTCAAATACATTCAACAGTGGCTGGAAGGAAGATGCCAGAGAGTTGTAGTGGATAACTCTTTGTCAGGCTGGAGGCCGGTGATCTGTATTGGGTCCCTTGCTATTTGTCATTTACATTAATGATGTGGATGATGGGGTGGTAAATTGAGAAATCAAATATGAAGATGATACTAAAATAGGTGGAATTGTGGATAATGTACAAATTGCAGGAGGATTTGGACTGCTTAGAAGAGTGGGCTGATGGAGTTTAATGCTTAGAAGTGTGAAGTGCTTCATTTTGGTAGGAATAATCAAAACAGGATATAGGTAGTAAATGGGAGGGCATTGAGAATGCAGTGGAACAGAAAGATCTAGGAATTATGGTGCATCGTTCCCTGAAGGTAGAATCTCTTGTGGATAAGGTGGTGAAAAAGGCTTTTAGTATGCTGGCCTTTATAAATCAATGCATAGAATACAGGAGTTTGGAAGTGATGTTGAGACTGTTCAAGGCATTAGTGAGGCCAAATTTAGACTACTGTGTGCATTTCTGGTCATTGAATTATAGGAAGGACATCAACAAGGGAGAGTGCAGAGAAGATTTGCAAAAATGTTACCTAGGTTTCAGCATCTAGATTTAAAAAGGTGGGGGGGGTCCTCGTGATTATGTGGAGTTAGTAATGTAATCCCTACTCTCCCCAAAAAAGTTAAAAAAAAACAAAGATAAAATACAGAAAAGTTTAAAAAGACAGTGAAAGAAACTGTCAGAAGAGTTGAAGAAAAGTACAAGATGCCACCAAAGAAGGAAAAACTTGTTACGACAGCACTGGAGCTGAAAAAAGAAAATAGCAAGGAGAAAGAAATAAGGACTACCTCAAATAAGCATTCTGGAGCCTTTCGGAAGCTGATCCTCCATACTGAATGCCAGGGAGCAGGGGAGACCTTGAGCTTTTTTACCCAAGGTCTCCCCGATAATGGCCACTGGCAACTGAAGAAGAACATCTACTTCGCAGGTGTGAGGAGTCGCATATGCGCAGATGAAAAAAAAATGCAGTCTTTTAAATTAAAAAAAAAATCCTGAACCTGACAGCTCGGGGAGAACCCAGTGAAGAACTGATAGAGGTAGAAGTTGAATCAAACAAAACAAGGATTCAGAGAGTTTGGTAAAGAAACTTAACTATTGGCTTCAGAGGTCAAAATGTATGTGGGTAATTTGCAGCTGACTCTGAAAGAATCATTGCAACACACTCTTAAAGTCATATCTGATAAAGTGACAGAAACTAGAGATGTGACTGGTCAGGTGCAGAATACTGTAAAGCAAATGGATAAGAGATTAGAAGTTATCGAAGAAAGAATATAAGGAAATGAATTGGAAATACAGCAATTAAAAGATCAGGTGGAAAAATTCGCAAGCAGAATTAAAAATAATGGGATGTAAGGAATAACTTCCTAAGATGGGAAGATTATATGTTTATTTAACTTTTCTTTAATTATAAGAGTAGGGAATTAAGATAATATTAATAGGTAGTTAAATAACTGATGTATGTAGAGGCTAGTTAGTATAAGATTTGGGGGGGTGGGGGGCAAAGGGAATGTTTGTTGGCTGCCATCGAATCATGTGTGCAGGTGTAGGCTGGACTACCTCTCCTATAAATAAAGGTGATTTTAAAAAAAGGGTATGTTTGCTGCTTGGACCTTTTTTTGGGTATTCTATCATTTCTTGTTTCTTAACTTTTCTATTCTCCTCACATTTATTGGTATAATAGATCAAATAAAGTATAATGCCTTTGTTATGTTCAAGGAGGTTAATTGGTTTGAAAATGATTGGGGAGATTAATTTTATGAGTTTTAATGTTAATGAGTCAAAATCAAGTAAAACATTAAAAAAATTCTATTTATAGGAAAAAAAAATATGGGGATAGCTTTTTTACAAGAAACTCATTTAGTGGTGAAGGAATTAGATAAATTCAAATGCTTGAGGAGTTACAATATTAACATAACAATTACAGCATGGAAACGGGCCATTAGGCCCTTCTAGTCTGCACCGAACCAAACACCTCTTTCTAGTCCCACCTCCCTGCAATCTTAACATAACATAACAATTACAGCATGGAAACAGGCCATTAGGCCAAATATTAATAAATAAAAATCTACCAATAAAAATGTTAAATGTAGAAAAGGATGTGACAGGAAGGAAAGTTATGGTAGAATGTCAAATATACTCAGAAAATTGGACTTTGTTGAATTTATATGCTCCTAAGGTAAAGATTAAATTTATGCAAGATGTTTTTCTGAAACTGTCAAATGCCAATAGTAAAATTTTGACATAAAATTTGAAAATGGATAGATTGGGAAAATAGGTAGGAGATAGCAAAGTGTCTAAAGAAGTAAAAGAATTAATAGTAGATATGGGATTGATAGATATTTGGAGGAAAATGCATATGATAGAGATTATTCATTTTATTCTTTTAGACATATATTCATGAATTGACATGTTTTAATTGGCAGCTCAAGTTCAATCTAGAGTACAACAAATGGAATATTTGGCTCACGCTATCTCTGACCATTTCCCTTAGTTATTATCAATAGTATCTGAGGAAGACAAAATTAGTGGATATAGCTTGAGATTAAATATATTGTTTTTTTTTGTTTTTTTTACACTATGAACCATATTAACCAAAAAACCCTCTTGAATATACACAGTGTCATTTTCTCCCCTTTTACCCCCTCCCTCTCATCCCTATCCACTAAACGTTCAACATACACATTACAATAAACCCATTAAACAATGTCATTGCAAAATGAACATAAACAAGAAAATTGTGTCATCTACTTTTACACACTGGGTCAGTTCATTTCGTCTTCTTCTCATTCTATCATTTTAGGGGGTGGAGGTCCGCAGTAGGCCCTCTCTATTGTGTTGTGTTCCATGTACAGTTCCCAAATTTGTTCGAATACTGTGACTTTATTTTTTTTAATTATATGTTATTTTTTTCAATGGAATACATTTATTTATTTTTATGTACCATTGCAGTACTCTCAGGCTCTCTTCTGATTTTCAGGTTGACATTATACATTTTTTTGCTACAGCTAAGGCTATCATAATAAATCTTTTTTGTGCTTCATCCAATTTGAGGCCTAGTTCTTTATTTCTTACATTACTTAGAAGAAAGATCTCTGGAACTTTTGGTATATTGCTTTTTGTGATTTTATATAATACCTGATTTAGATCTTCCCAAATCTTTTCCACTTTCTCACATGCCCAAATTGCAAGTACTGTTGTTCCCGTTTCCTTCTTACAGCGAAAATATCTATCTGATACTGTTGGGTCCCATTTATTTAACTTTTGGGGTGTTTTATATGTAACCTGTGTATCATGCGTAACCTCGTGTTTATTGCATTTCTCATAGTTCCGCAGCATAGCTTTTCCCATTTTTCATTTTTTATCTTTATGTTTAGATCTTGTTCCCACTTTTGTTTGGGTTTACAGCTTATTTCATCGTTCTCTTTCTCTTGCAGCTTGATGTACATGTTTGTTATAAATCTTTTAATTATCATTGTGTCTGTAATCACATATTCAAAGCTGCTTTCTTTTGGTAACCTCAGCCTGCATCCGAATTTGTCCTTTATGTAGGTTTTCAGTTGGTGGTATGCAAACATTGTACAGTGAGTTATACCATATTTGTACTTCATTTGTTCAAAAGATAATAAATTATTTTTTTGAGCTAGGAGAAAAAATGCACAAAATATTAGCTTGGCAGCTTAAAACAGAACAAACTAAAAGAACGGTATTGGCATCAAGGAAAAAGGACAAACAAATTATACTGAACTGAGAACAAAGGGAAAGAGGACAAAATAGATGAGTTTCTAGCTAAAATTGAACTACCAAAATTGCAAGAAGAGGAGCAAAACAAATTGATAAAACAATTTGAAATAGAGGAAATACAGGATATATATAAAAAAGCTACCAAACAATAAAAAGCCTGGAGAGGATGGACTCCCAATAGAATTCTATAAAACATTTAAATATTAATTCCTCCTCTCCTGGAAGTAATGAACCAGATTGAAGAAACACAAAACATGCCAGATTCATGCAAAACAGCAATAATTACAGTAATACCAAAGATGGGGAAAGATCCACGAACACCAGCATTGTATAGACCAATATTTCTACTTAACTCAGATTATAAGATAAGAGCAAAACTATTAGCAAACAGATTGGCTGACTGTGTACCAAAAATAGTAAAACTAGATCACTGGATTTATTAAGAAAAGACGAACAGCGGGCAATATCTCTAAGTTCATTAACATAATCCATGCAGTGCAAGGAAATAAGACGTCAACAGTGGCTGTTGCTTTAGATGCAGAGAAAGCCTTTGACGGGGTAGAATGGAATTATTCATTTAGAGTACTACAGAGGTTCAACCTACCAGAGGAATATATTAATTGGATTAAAGCATTATATAAGGGACCATTGGCGAAGGTGATAGTAAATGGATATATATCGAACCAATTTAAATTAAGCAGGTCAATTAGGCAGGGATGTCCGCTATCTCCCTCACTGTTCACTTTAGCTATAGAACCCTTGGCAGAACTGATAAGAACAGAAAATAAAATAAAAGGGATAAAAATAAAAGAGAAGGAATATAAAATCAGTCTATTTGCTGATGACATCATAGTATTCTTAACAGAACCAGAATTATCAATAAAAGAATTACATAAGAAATTAAAGGAATATGGAGAAATATCGGTGTATGAGATCAATGCAAATAAAAGTGAAGCGATGCCAATGAATAATGCGGATTTCACAAAGTTTAAGAAAGAATCACCATTTAAATGGCAAACACAAGCAATCCGATACCTAGGTATTCAACTAGATAATAATCTAGGCCATCTATACAAATTAAATTATTAGCTATTAATGAAGAAATTACAAGATGACTTAGAACATTGGAAAGATTTACCAGTAACACTGATAGGAAGGGTAAATTGCATTAAAATGAATATCTTCCCAAGGATACAATTCCTATTTCAATCATTACCAATTCCCTTAACAGATAAATTCTTCAATGAACTAAATAAAATAATAAGGAAATTCTTATGGAAAGAGGGGGGGGGGAACCGAAGATAGCATTAGATAAATTAACAGAATGATACAAACAAGGGAGCTTACAGCTACCAAACTTTAAGAATTATTATAGAGCAGCACAATTAAGATATCTATCAGATTTTTATCAAACAAGGGAAAAACCAGTTCGGACCAGATTAGAGCTAGATAAAATAGGGGAGAAGGTAGCAGAACATATACTTTATAAGTGGGATGAAAAACTTGCGCAATATTCTTTGGCTTGGCTTCGCGGACGAAGATTTATGGAGGGGGTAAAAGTCCACGTCTGCTCCAGGCTCGTTTGTGGCTGACAAGTCCGATGTGGGACAGGCAGACACGGTTGCAGCGGCTGCAGGGGAAAATTGGTTGGTTGGGGTTGGGTGTTGGGTTTTTCTTCCTTTGCCTTTTGTCAGTGAGGTGGGCTCTGCGGTCTTCTTCAAAGGAGGTTGCTGCCCGCCGAACTGTGAGGCGCCAAGATGCACGGTTTGAGGCGATATCAGCCCACTGGCGGTGGTCAATGTGGCAGGCACCAAGAGATTTCTTTAGGCAGTCCTTGTACCTTTTCTTTGGTGCACCAGTAATACACCATCTGCTCATCATGTTCCTGCTACCAAAATTATTATTGACCAAAATCAACTAATCTCTTTCACAATAGAAAACCTTTCCTTTAGAGAATGGGAGAGAAAAGGGATCAAGAGAATAGAAATAATATATTGTTGAAAAGAAAAAAAATGTGATTTGTTTTGTTTTAAGTTTTTTTTAATGGAAAATAATAAAGATTCAGTAATGAATAAATTTGTTAGATTACCAAGAAAGAATGAGCAAATTAGGTCTTTGGAGTGTAGAGGTTGTGAGGGGAATTTGATAGAGGTATTTAAGAGGGAAAGATAGAATTGATGTGGTTAGGTTTTTTCTATTGAGAATAGGAGAGATTGAAACAAGAGGTCATGGTTAAGGGGCAAAAGTTTAGAAGTAACATGAGGGGAATCTTCTTTACTCAGAGTGGTGGTTGCATGGAATAAGCTTCCAGGAGAAGTAGAGGCAGCAGGGTCAATTTTGTAATTTAAGGAAAAATTGGATAGGTATATGGATGGGAGGGGAATGGAGGGTTATGGGCAGGGTAAAGGTAGGTTGCATTAGAGGAGAATACTTAGTTTGGTGCAGATTATAAGGCCCAAACTGGCTTGTTTTCGTGCTGTCATTTTTATATGGTTAAATGGATAGGTGTATGGATGAGAGGTGTGGAGTGTTATAGGCTGGATGCGGGTCAATGGAACTAGATGGGAGAAGGTACTTGATGTGGATTAGATGGGCCAAACTGGCTTGTTTCTCTGCTGTAATTATTATATGGTTACATAGTCACTTAGGCAGTCCTTGTTCCTCTTCTTTGGTGCTCCTCTGTCTCGGTGGCCAGTGGAGAGCTCGCCATATAACACGATCTTGGGAAGGCGATGGTCCTCCATTCTGGAAACGTGACCTACCCAGTGCAGTTGGATCTTCAGCAGCGTGGATTCGATGCTGTCGGCCTCTGCCATCTCGAGTACTTCGATGTTGGTGATGTAGTCGCTCCAATGAATGTTGAGGATGGAGCGGAGACAACGCTGGTGGAAGCGTTTTAGGAGCTGTAGGTGATGCTGGTAGAGGACCCATGATTCGGAGCCGAACAGAAGTGTGGGTATGACAATGGCTCTGTATACGCTAATCTTTGTGAGGTTTTTCAGTTGGTTGTTTTTCCAGACTCTTTTGTGTAGTCTTCCAAAGGCACTATTTGCCTTGGCGAGTCTCTTGGTGCCTGCCACATTGACCACCGCAAGTGGGATGATATCGCCTCAAACCGTGCATCTTGGCGCCTCACAGTTCGGCGGGCAGCAACCTCCTTTGAAGAAGACCGCAGAGCCCACCTCACCGACAAAAGACAAAGGAGGCAAAACCCAACACCCAACCCCAATCAACCAATTTTCCCTGGCAACCGCTGCATCTGTGTCTGCCTGTCCCGCATCGGACTTGTCAGCCACAAATGAGCCTGCAGCTGACGTGGACATTACCCCTCCATAAATCTTCGTCCCCGAAGCCAAGACAAGGAAGAAGACATAGTCACTTGAAGTACAGCTGACAGTTCAAAGCTGGAGCAATTTTACATTCTTCCATCAAAGAACACACACACAAACACACACAAAACTCTGTGTCTCTCTCTCTCTCTCTGTGTCTCTCTCTCTCTGTGTCTCTCTCTGGCAACATTAAACATTTTCCAATAATATAATGAGTTTTTCTTTTGCTCTTTGATCCTGAGACTACCAAGTTTTTGTCCATTTACCAGCGTTTATACAGTACTGGAGTGTAATTCATGTCAGAATTTGTAAATCTTCTCTGATCATGGAGTTTTAAACATTCAGTGCCACATGTGCGTAAGTGATGGTTAACTGAGTTCAAATTAAATTTAAAAATGCAAAAGCTTTTAAATTCTCTGGATGTTAAATCAATTTTTCTGGATACCTGAAAGTTAAATCAATGGTGTACAGCATTCCAATAACTATTTTTTTTTCAAAGTTACACATTTCTTTTTTGTACAGAAATTGTCCTGTAATGGGGTAAGTGAGTAAAACATTTGGGTTGTGTGTCCAAGTTATATGTTCCCCCACAGAGATATGGATTTGAGAGAGATGACTGATGATGTTGGGTATGTGCATTCATTTGATGGAAAGGGAGATTCCTGCTATCCATTTGGTGGTTTCCGATAAACACATCAATAACTAATGCTTGACCATGATATGTCATTATACTGCAGACTCACAAGATACATATACAAAAATGCATTATTGTAGCAATGTTACTACAGCTAGGTTATAGCTCTCAGTTATAGCCATAAGGCTGTAGCTCAAATCCACAAAAGACACACAAACCAGTAAAGTGTATTCGACTCCCTCTCTCTCTCTCTCTCTCACTCTCTCTCTCGTCTCCCCCCCTCTCTCTCGTCTTCCCCCCTCTCTTGTCTCCCCCCTCGCTCTCTCTCGTCTCCCCCCTCGCTCTCTCTCGTCTCCCCCCTCGCTCTTTCTCGTCTCCCCCCTCGCTCTCTCTCGTCTCCCCCCTCGCTCTCTCTCGATTCCCCCCGCTCTCTGTCATCTCCCCCCCCACTCTCTCTCGTCTCCCCTCCTCGCTCTCTCTCGTCTCCCCCCCTCGCTCTCTCTCGTCTCCCCCCTCGCTCTCTCTCGTCTCCCCCCTCGCACTCACTCGTCTTCCCCCTCGCACTCTCTCGTCTCCCCCCTCGCACTCTCTCGTCTCCCCCCTCGCTCTCTCTCGTCTCCCCCCTCGCTCTCTCTCGTCTCCCCCTCGCTCTCTCTCGTCTCCCCCTCGCTCTCTCTCGTCTCCCCCCTCGCTCTCTCTCGTCTCCCCCCTCGCTCTCTCTCGTCTCCCCCTCGCTCTCTCTCGTCTCCCCCTCGCTCTCTCTCGTCTCCCCCCTCGCTCTCTCTCGTCTCCCCCCTCGCTCTCTCTCGTCTACCCCCTCGCTCTCTCTCTTCTCCCCCTCGCTCTCTCTCGACTCCCCCCCGCTCTCTGTCATCTCCCCCCCACTCTCTCTCGTCTCCCCCCCTCGCTCTCTCTCGTCTCCCCCCTCGCTCTCTCTCATCTCCCCCCTCGCTCTCTCTCGTCTCTCCCCTCGCTCTCTCTCATCTCCCCCCTCGCTCTCTCTCGTCTCCCCCCTTGCTCTCTCTCGTCTCCCCCCTCGCTCTCTCTCGTCTCCCCCCTCGCTCTCTCTCGTCTCCCCCCTCGCTCTCTCTCGTCTCCCCCCTCGCTCTCTCTCGTCTCCCCCCTCGCTCTCTCTCGTTTCCCCCCTCGCTCTCTCTCGTCTCCCCCCTCGCTCTCTCTCGTCTCCCCCTCGCTCTCTCTCGTCTCCCCCTCGCACTCTCTTGTCTCCCCTCACTCTCTCTCATCTCCCCCCTCGTTCTCTCTCGTCTTTCCCCCCTCGCTCTCTCTCGTCTCCCCCCTCGCTCTCCCTCGTCTCTCCCCCTCGCTCTCTCTCGTCTCTCCCCCCTCGCTTTCTTTCGTCTCCCCCCCTCTCTCTCTCTCGTCTCCCCCCTCGCTCTCTCTTGTCTCCCCCTCGCTCTCTCTCGTCTCCCCCCTCGCTCACTCTTGTCTCCCCCACGCTCTCTCTCGTCTCCCCATCGCTCTCTCTCGTCTCCCCCCTCGCTCTCTCTCGTCTCCCCCCTCGCTCTCTCTCGTCTCCCCCCTCGCTCTCTCTTGTCTCCCCCCTCGCTCTCTCTCGTCTCCCCCCTCGCTCTCTCTCGTCTCCCCCCTCGCTCTCTCTCGTCTCCCCCTCGCTCTCTCTCGTCTCTCCCCTCGCTCTCTCTAGCCTCCCCCTCGCTCTCTCTCGCCTCCACCTCGCTCTCTCTCGTCTCCCCCCTCGCTCTCTCTTGTCTCCCCCTCTCTCTCTCGTCTCCCCCCTCTCTCTCTCTCGTCTCCCCCTCGCTCTCTCTCGTCTCCCCCCTCGCTCTCTCTCGTCTCCCCCCTCGCTCACTCTCGTCTCCCCCTCGCTCTCTCTCGTCTCCCCCTCGCTCTCTCTCGTCTCCCCCCTCGCTCTCTCTCATCTCCCCCCCTCGTTCTCTCTCGTCTCCCCCCCTCGCTCTCTCTCGTCTTCCCCCCTCGCTTTCTCTCATTTCCCCCCCCTCGCTCTCTCTCGTCTCCCACCCTCGCTCTCTCTCTCTCTCTTCACTGAAATACATGGGTCACCATTTTTGTTTTTAAATCAGCCATGGACAAGACCTAAGTCAGATTAACTGGGTTGCCCAACTACCGATGAGATAGATCAGGGACCCAGTTGTTTTCCAATGGGACTGACCTACTTGGACCCTTGCTAACCCCATTTCACATGGCACTTTGAAAATGCTTAATGTAAAAACTTTCCGCCCAATCCATGCTTCTTATAATCTCATACACCACTATTGTCATCTCTCATCCTCCAACAACTCCAAAGAGAAAAGTCCAAGCTATCTCATCCTTTCCTCATAAGTCATATTTCTCTAATCCAGGCATCTTCCTCTTAAATCTTCTCTTCACCCTCTCTAAAGCTTCCACATCTTTCCTATAATGAGGTGACCAGAAATTAACACAATGCCCAAGTGTGGACTAACAAGAATTCTATTGAACTGCAAAATTAACTTTCTATTTTTGAACTCGATGAAGGCCAGAACACCATATGCCTTCTTAACTTGTGAAGCAATCTTCAGGGATCTATGAATTTGTACCTCAAGATCCCTCCATTTGTCCAGAATGTTAAGATTCCTGCCCATAACCATGTTCACCATCTTCATGTTCGATCTTCATACTTTCCTGACTAAACTCTATCTACCACCTCCCAATCCAATTCTGCATCCTGTCTATGTCCTATTTTAATCTACAACATCTTCTATCCACAACACCTCCAATATTTATTTAATCTGTAAACTTACTGACCCACCTCTTCATTTCTTCATTAAAGTAATTTATAAACATTGCTAAGAGTAGGGGTCCCAGAATAGGATCCCATGTAAACCATTAATCACCGAACTTAAAGCAAAGTATGCTCATTCTGTCTCTCCCTTCTGGTTCGCAAGCTAATTCCAAATCCATTTTGCCAGATTTCCATTGATGACGTACCTCGTAATTTTCTAGATAAACTTACCAAGGGGATCCTTGTCAAATGCCTTTCTAAACTCCATACACCATATCCACCACCCTACCTTAATCAATTTATTTTGTTCCCTCCTAGAATAGCTCAATTAGGCTCGTGAGACATGACCTGCCCCTCATGCTATCCCTGAGTAGACTATATTTCCCCAAATCCTTGTGTAAGAATCGCCTCAAATATTTGCCTATTACTGATACTCCTTTCAACCCCCGCAATCTTTACCCTAACTTCCCATGGTGACCTGGGGAATATTCCATCCTATACCAGGTACTTATAAATTCTAATGTTTGGATGTTGTTGAAAAAAAAAATTGGTGTTCAAAATTTGACAAAAATACAATTTTTTCAACATTTATTTCTTGATGTATGTGCAGATGATGTGGCTATTAATTGTGGGGGAAATTGTACTATGGACCATCTCTAGCAATTCAATACCCTCCCCTTCATTAATGTGAGGCTCATCTAGATTCATTTCTGGAATAAATTACAGACTGTTCCAGCTCAATAACCAATAAAAATGATTTCAGATTATCTACAACAGAAATTTGAGAAACCTGGAATCTGGAATAAGAAACAAACTGCCTGGGGATGTTGATGGATTGTCTGTTGGGGTGGGTGGGGTGGGGGGGGGAAACAATTGTCTGTATTCTTGGTCAACATCCTGTTTCTTCACTGAGAGAGGTGATGATAGTAAGTGATAGGCGGACAGAGGAGAGGACAAAGATGATAGACAGATGGAGTTAGGTAGGGGAAGGGTTGGGATGGAATTGGGAGACAGACACATTGGCCGCTTTCAGGTGAAAACGCCTGGAGAATGCGGCTAAAAGAGGCCGCGGGTGTCTGAGAAGGGATGTTCAGGTGGCAGCACTGAAGGGTGTGTTCTGCCACCTGAAAGGTCCGAAGCGTGGAGAGGTCCTGCGGAGCAAATGCTGGCTCTTGAGTTGGGGCAGGGGCAGCCATCTGACAGCCCCCTTCCCCGCTCCCTGACAGCCCTCCGGCACAGGATCATGGGGCTGGGGTGGCCAGTGCGGGACTGTCTGGCAGCATGGACTGCAAGGCACCTGAAACTTGGCTTTGCCTGGTGCTGCTTTCAGGTGCAATGAGGATTCTCTGAGCCAGAGAATATTCGTAAAGGAGGAGGGTTAGGTAAGTGGTCCTCCTGGCCGGGTTCTCCACTTTCAGGTGGCCACCTAACAGCTGCATTGGGGTAGAATAGTCGGCCTTACAGTCGGGTATTCTGGCCACCTGAAAGTGGCTATATGGATGATATGCAGAAGCAAGCAAAGAGAAAAATCCAGGGCAGAGATCAAGACAACTCTTGGAGGTGTAAAGCGGGAATAGAAAGGCTATCAGTATGGAATCTAATAAAGATGGAAATAATGGGAACCAATTGGGGAAAAGTAAAGGACAGATGGAGAAGGAGTCTGATGGATGAAATGTGGGTATGAACTGTTACTATGACCCCTATCTTAACCCTCTTCCTCTTCACTATCCTGGCTCTGATAGACACTTTCAGGTGCCCAATTGGCTCACTTGTAAAGCCACATATTTTGGCAAAATGCGGCTTGGGGAAGGCCATGTGAATGTGCAGGAGGTGCACATGCTGCCAGACAGTCCCGCACTGGCCGCCCCAGCCCCATGATCCTGTGCCGGAGGGCTGTCAGGGAGCGGGGAAGGGGGCTGTCAGATGGCTACCCCTGCCCCGACTCAAGAGCCAGCGTTTGCTCCGCAGGACCTCTCCATGCTTCGGACCTTTCAGGTGGCAGAACACACCCTTCAGTGCTGCTACCTGAACATCCCTTCACAGTCTTCCAATGGCACCTCCTGCGAGTTTGGTAACCCTCCTCCGAGAGGGATAACTCCCACAGCACAGTGGTCTCCCCAGCCATCTGAATGCAGCAGCCTAAAAGCGGCTCCATTTGGATGACAGTCAGCTGGCCAGTGCCTGACAGCTCCTCTCCCAGACACCTCGCTGTCAGGTGGCTGGTGCATCCCCACACTGATCCTGCTGCCCCGGTCTCTCCCCACTCATGAAATCAGTCCCCACACTGTCGGGCAGCCAGCGCAGGCTGTCCCCACACTGTTGTGACTAATTTCGGGAGTGGGGAGAAGGGGGCTGAAGCAGCCGGTGGGGGAGAAGGGGGCTGGCTGAAACAGTGTCGGTACCCGACTCGAGCTCCACCTTCTCCCCTGCCGGCCGCTCCAGCTCCGTGAGTGTGGAGAAAGTGGGGCAGCGGGATCAGTGTGGGGATGTCCCACGCATGACGCCCCGCGCTGACAGCCAGCCATCCTGAAATGACAGCCCAAGGGACAGGAATCGGAATGCGCTCAGCTGTCCTTTAAGGTGGCCAGTGCTGCGCTTTCAATGCTGCCACCTGAACTGCAATTTATAGGGACACTTCTGCTTCTTCAGGTCCATTCTTAGCAGAGAATGCCCTGAAAAAGCCTTGTGCCTCTCTTTATAATCCCAATTCTCACTTTCTCTACTTAACAGATTCCACAACTAGCAGTCTTTGTCTTCTAATCACCCACTCCACCTTGTATGACTCATCTTCCTCCTTTGCCAGGCATCTACCAGTTTTCTGTCCAGCATATTTAATTACTTGCTTGGTTTGCCATTCCCATGTGGGGCCCCTGCCTCACCCCTCCTACCCTGTCCTCATTGCTAACATTCCTCAGTCCGCATATGTTTTGACACAAAAATCACCTGTCTTTATCTCCAACTGATGCAGCTTGATCTGTTGAGTTCCTCCAGCAGTTTTGTTATCTTATGATTCCTGCATCTGCAGTTTCCCCTGTATCTCCAAATACACGGCAACTTCTGAGGAGGATTGTAACAATAACTTATCTTCATTTGCTCAGGATTTTGAAGAAACACTTTGATCCAACCACTGAATATAACTGATTGATGGCACATAGACAATTCATGACCCCAAGACACCACAAAAGAAAAAAAAAATGTTTTCTTTTGTTTATTTATATTTTGGATTGTAATGCCAATGGCTAAGCCAGCAATTATTGCCCATACTGCATACCCTGTTGCCATGGAAAGTGACAGCAAGTTGTCTTCTTAAACACCTGTCCTATTTCTATTCAAGGGAAAGTAGATGGAACTGAAGAGAGAGGTGGTGTGATGAAAAAGAATGAGTAAAATAATCCAATGGGGAGATGTTGGTGGTTCATAGCCAATCTTATTATGTTAGGAAATACTGTCTATAATCATCTTCAGGAGTTGCTAGGTGACTCAGAACAAAGCTATGTACTTTTAGCAATAAACATGTGCAGTTCATATCACATATTTGAAAATGTGATTTCTTAACAGTTTCACAAGAAGTTTAAATCCATGCAAGTTCTCAATAGACTGGGGCATCAATGTGAGCATTGGGAATCAAGACTAAGATTAATGAGTAGATCCATGAAGGGGAACTGGGGAGGGTCTAGTTAAAATTCTCTGCTGGGTGATGGTTCAGGACAACCAGGAGGTCATCTTAGGATTTATGAGTGAAACAAATTGGGATAGATGTTTACTCCAAAACGTTAAACCTTCATAATTTTTTTTAACTTAAAGAAGATCTATAAAAGTAGTCTTCCAATGGCAGATTGCATAACCTTGAACATACTCAGCCCTCCTTTAAGCTATGCTGAATCTGTCTTCATGAGTACTTTGAAGAGATAAAATACAAATTAGACATATTTATATCTTCCAGTCACACAAGATCTGGACATTTGATTTAAAAAAAACATTTGTACCAAACATTTCTGTTCAATTTTGTAGATGCCCCAGATTAGGACTTAGAGTAAATTGATTTCTGAAATTGTCTGATCTTATAAACTACATGACAAACAGATGCATTTCCTAATCTCAGATGGTGCATTTGTTCAGGTATGGCCATAGCACTAAATAAATCATATAGAGTCAAAAAATGATTGAATTTTCAAACATTGCAGGAAGTTTAAGAAAGGGTTCGAGCTTCATAAGTTTATAATAATACTTCAGTTCCAATTCTCTCCTCATTTAATCATTTTGGCAAAATGCAATTGCAATATAAATTTACGACATTTTTGCTGTTTAGTAACAGACAGCCAAATTTCCATTCTGTCTCCCAAGACTGATGTCATGTAACTGTTGCAAGATCGGGAACATGCAAGGTTATAATCTCTGTCCCCTCTGAGAGGCTCAGGCAACCATTAGTAATACGTTGTTTCTTGTGTTGATATACGATGAGCTTGCAATTGAAGCACAATTCACTGAAAAGCTATTGATTGATGAGATATCTTTGCTTTGTGCCTTAATATGAATTATCTCAAAATGGGATCACACATCTACTGAATTATGTTTCTTGGAACACATTTTAAATTCCTTTTTCTAGTGGCTTTGAAGAATTATCTTGCCCTTTAGCTCAACAGTTCTTCTTTTGTACTCTTGGGGACCGCCACCAGACTTTTCTGGGGGTCTTTAAAATTTAAATGCTATTTTTATTATTCTCATTCTCCAGGGACTATTCATTTATTGGTTTGCATGTAATTCAGCAACTAAGGCTTTAAAAAAAATGGTGGCTGGGGTCATTAGCATGCATTAGCATATTTTTTTCACATTTGGCATGTATTAGCATCTGTTATCACAGTGCATTCAGTTTTTTTTTCCCAAATGGTTTCCTCTCTTTCCTGCATGATTCTAATATTTGCAAATCCATCAATATTTCCAAATAGAGAGAAAAAAAAGTGTATTTTTTTTTATTCACTTTGCATTCGTATTTTCTCTTGGGAAAGACTTGCAAAAAAAGATACAATTCTCCAACAAATTTATCAATGCAATGGCAGATATCAAAATTTTGATACTAACCAATTACATTAAAAATAACACCTAAGATCCCAAGATTCACTTTGCATGTTGAGATTGACTACAATAGGTATATTTTTACAGGTGGTTTCTCTGTTCACTTTCAGTTGTACATACCTTTCCTGTGGAGACCTGAACACAAGAGCTTTAGGGGGCCACAGGACCCATGCAGGACTAAGACACAGGAGACAGTCATTCAGCATAGTCATGTGGCCCTCAGCCCAAGTCTCCACTGACCATCAGGTTCATTATGTATAAATTCCATTTCAATAAAAATGAGCAAAATCTGAATTCTGCAGCACAATTAAAAGGAAAAATCTTGCATTTGTATCAGGTATTTGATGTAGTATGATGGAAAATATCTATAGAAAAGAACCATTGAACAAAGTTTAAAACAGAACAACCTGTTATGACATCTTGAAAGGAAAAATGTTAAGGGGGAATTTTGAGATGGAAACTGATTTAGAGAGCCTATGTCAAACCTGAGGGCTTCAGCCAAATGTCCACTTGTGGGATGCATCTGGCCCAAGAGTTTAAAGTAGAAGAAACACAGATATTTCAGAAAATTATCTTGATGAAGGTGATAACAGAAGAAGGGAAGAATGAAGACATTGAGCAATTTTCAAACAGGCTTAAGGATATTGACAGAACTGCTACTTTAACAGGACATAGTTGATGAGAAAGATGAAGGATACACGTCTGGCAGACACTGGGGGTAATTGTGCTGGAGTAGGAAGAGATACCTCTGTATGAATCACTGCCATTTATACTGGACAGGTAAGAATGGTAACAATGACTGGAGCCAGGAAGGCTGGACTGAGCCACTGTGTTAGAGACTGCACACAAGAAAGGATAAGTATCCAAATTATGCTTGATCTGATTCATAGCCTGGGCTCTCCTTCCATGTTTATCCTGTGGCCACCTAGCCTACTGCCAGCATGCAGATCTCAATGACTATCAAGGTCTTGGTTCCCTAGCCATCCAATGAGCCTTGTGATGCTGCAATGAGCTCTATTGCACTGACCTATCAGTTAGTGCTATCAAAATGTTTGAAACTATCATTAAGGAAGAAATAGCGGGATATTTTCCTGAGTACAGATGTTAAGTTAAACTGGCCTATAGTTTCTTGCCTTTAGCTGACATCTTTTATTTGAACAGTGGCATATCATTTACTGTCTTCCAATCTGCCAGGACCTCCCCAGGGTCCAGAGAATGTTTGTATATTTTCACAAACAGGACATCAGATTAGAAATGATTCCAACAGTCAGGCTCAGCATGGAGTTAGGAAGGGTAGTTCTGTTAAACAAACTATCTGGAATTCTTTGAGGATATAATGAGTGTAATAGATAGAAGGGAATTGGAGAATGTTGTGTACTTGGATTTCTAGAAGGCATTCAGTAAGGTGCCACATAAAAGGGTGATCCATAAGATAATGATGCATGGAGTTGAAAGTAATGTATAATCATGAGTTGAGGATTCGTTGACTGACAACAGGCAGAGAGTAGGGATAAATAGATGTTTCTCTAGTTGACAATCAGTGGTGAAAGGAGCCAGTGCATAAATGTTGATGATATAAATTTGGATATGCTACACTGGGCCTCCTCTTCCAATGTTTTGGAAGAGGAAACCCAGAGCAGCATATCAAAATTTGCCGATGACACTAAATTAAGCGGAAAAGAAAATTATCCAGAGGATAGTGGTATAGATAGGGTAAATGAGTGGGTAAATGTTCTGTCAGATTAAAGGAAAAATTGAAAATTACATTATTTAAATGGTGAAAGTTTGCAGCATGCTGTTGTGAAGAGGAACTTGTGCACCAATCTCAAAAAATGGTTTGCACGTGGAAAAGGTCATCAAGAAGGCAATGGGAATATAGATCTTCATTTCTAGAAGTATTTATTTAAGTGCAGGGAGGTTCTGCTGCAGATGTGCAGGCAATTGGTGAGGTTATACACTGTTCTACTCTCCTTTAGAAATGATCTACAGACTTTTGAGGCAGTGCGGAGGAGCTTTACCAGGTTGATTCTAGAGATGAGGGAGTCAGCCTATGAGGAGAGATCGCCTGGAACTATACTCTCTGGAATTTAGAATGAGAGGGGATCTCAAAGAAATATTGAAAATTATGGAAGGGATAAATAAGATAAATGTAGAAAAGTTGTTTCCACTGCTAGGTGAGAGTTGAAGTTAGGGACATAACCTCAAGATTCAAGGAAGTATATCGAGGAAAGAGATGAGTAGGAACTGCTTTTCCCAGATGGTGGTGAATCCGTGGAGTTCTTTGCCCAGGATGCAACTGAGGCTGTCTCACTGAATATATTTAAAATGCAGATATATATTTTTACATCATATAAATATTACAATCAGGACCATAGGAAAAGGCAGGTAGATGGAGCAGATATACGGCAAGATCAACCACAATCTAATTAAATGTTGAAGCAAGCTTGATGGGTCAAATGCCTTTCATATTAAAAAATATTCATTTAATATTGAAATTATTGTAGGAAAGGCTTGTCAATTGAATTAGAATCTATTTTGAATATATCAGTTTTGTTTCAGGATACCTTACTATGATGTTTCTTTAATGTAATAAAGAAACTTGGATTCCTTTATTAGCTATAGAATTCATTCACAACCATGTGGAGGCATCCATCTAGAATCCAAAAGAGCTGCAACAAACTAGTATCTGACTCCCTCTAATGGTCAGGAGGACCACTAGTACTCATCATTACACTTGCAAGTCCAAAACTTGAACAGTTACTTATCATGTGAAACTAAGTAGAATTACTGGCTTGTTAATCTTTGACAAGGCTTTTAATTAGAAGTAGGTTTAGAACTTAGGCAATTATTGACTCAGTTACAGGCAGAAGTAATTGGATAACCAATGAGAAGATACCAGCACTGCACCAGAATTTTAATTAGAAATTATGTTTAGAACTTTCCAATCCTGCTTGATGTTCCTTTGCATTTTATTTGGAATATTTCACCACATTCCCACAATACAATCATTTAGTTCTTTGAACACTTAAGCCTGCACACGAGAAAAGGTGGACAAATCAAGCAAAGCTGCATTTACCTCAGCTGGCCTTGGGGCCAGTGCAAAACTTGACCCAGTGTTGATTATATAAGGCAAATTCAAAAAAATATTTCAGCTTATGTGTTCCTGTTAGATTTAGATAAAACATGATGAAGGGATTATATATCGGCACAATTTTCAAGAGAGTTTCAATGGTGCATGACATATCTAATTTTGTTTCAGATAGTATTTGAGACAGATTTGTGAACATGATGTATTTTCAGTCCTTAATTTACGACAGGTTTTAAGCCTCAAGACAAGAAAAGAATTTCCAGCCTCTCTCTGGAGAAGGGCATTCATAATTCACTCCCACCAAGATATACTATTTTTAGTTAAATTACAAAGAGACAAACAGGTTTTAAGATAATTTCAACTTACTGGATTGGTTTTAAGGAGAAGCTTCCAGCAAAATGTCTCAGAGTAAGCAAGAGGCACTTGATTTTAAAGGTCTCCTTGGCCTCTCCTGCCCTGAAGCAATCAACATATTGCTGTGATCTAGTTCTCTGCATGTTAATAACCCTTTGTTGTCCATCCTGAGAAGCTTCCATTTGAAACATGTTTTGGTCATTTTATCTGATCCAATGCATTGGCTTACTTTCTGCTATTTTCAGGTCAGATGACTGGAAGATTGGCAAAGTCCTTTGGGCACCTCTGCTGACTATCCAAGTACTGTCTTGTCATTGTAACTGGCTCTTCGCCCTTCACAGGGAGGTGAGCCTGTTATGACTCACACTGTTGGGGAGTCTCCTATTCAGCAATACTGGCTGCACAAGGAATTTTCAGCACATCGTTATCTGCTGAATGACAAGAGGCATCAATCTGATGGAAAACCTCGGAAGGAAATGGGTTCCTGGCTCAGGATGATCCAACACTTTAATTTTTAGTTTTTGTTAAAATGTATTTGCCATTATACGTGTGTTTGTCTGAGCATATGAGTGTGGGTGGTTACAAAGGGATGAGCTAATATTGCTGAGATTAATGAATTTATGAATTGTGTTTTGTTATTGATAGTGCAAGTTTTGTATGTCTATTACTGTACATGTTACATATGATATGGAGTATATATGTCATGATTCTGAGGCAACGTTGCTGTTGTAATGCATTGAAGTGTGCGTGTGTGCGCGTGCATGCATCTGCGTGCACATGGGTGACATTTGAATCAACAGAAGGTTTTTCTGTCCATTGGATACATAATGCTCCTGACTACAATTCCTTCACTCCCTGTAGTGAACTGGGATTCACTAGAAGTGTGCTTTACTGATGACTGGTCCTGCCTCATTGTTCCTCCTCCTGGGGCCCATATATAACCCTGGTTTCCTGCCTAAACCCAGAACCTGTATGAAACCTGTTCATGAACCTAGCTGTGTTGTAAGCTAAGAGTATTTGTTCTCTCTTCAGTCAAGTGTGAACTTTTATCTACAATGTAATTTTATTAGTTTACAAACAAGGATGGAGGTTTTACTCAAGCCCAGTTTGCTGTTAATAGACCTCCAGTCTCCCGACATGGCTGAGGAGTTCGCATATTGCTCGACTGGCTAAGAAGTGCAGGTATGAGGCTGCTTCAGGCCGCATCCGAGAAGATGAACAGATCCGGGACCACTAGTTGCAAGTATGTGAGGCAGCGATCGTTCTAGCCAGAAAGGAAGGACCTCGCTAGCCAGTCTCAAAAATGATGACCTCGAGCCAGCAAACTCGCGCACTCAGGTGAGCACCTCCAAGGACCGGATGCTCCCACTACGCGGCCCCCGTTCTAATGGCTACTGCTTCCCAAGCCCGGGAGTGCATTTTCTGCGGCAAGGGACAGCACCCCCGTGCCCGCTCCCTGGCCAAAGACTTGGTGTGCTCCAGTTGTGGGAAGAAGGGACATTGGGCAAAGTCCTGCCATGTGAAGGGATGTCCGGGGAAGTCCACGGCTTGTACCGCTCCTGGCTCTCATTCCAGCACCAAGCCATCTGCCCTGGACTTTCCCGAGATTGCCTGCTGCGCAACCTGCCGCCTACAGAAACGGTTCAAAAAGACTTGGCAGCCATCTTGCAGCGGCCCGAATTTGAATTCAGCACCATCACCAACAGAGGAAGGAGGGCGGCCATCTTGCCAAGACATGAAGTTGACATAATCTGACCTGCACAGGTTGACTTAGGACGGAGGCGGCCACTTGAGGGAAGAACGTGACATCTCCAGCGACCTGACATCACTGGTCCTCGACCAGAATAGACCTCATCAGCTCAGCAACTCTATGGTGAAGGTAAATGGACATTCAGCCAAGTGCCTGATTGACACAGGCTCCACGGAAAGTTTCACAGACTCACGGACTGTGCAAAGATATAACTTAAAAATCTGCCCATCTAATTACCGAATCTTCCTAGAATCACGGTCCCATTCGGAGCATGTACATAAACATTGTATAAGTTCATCTGTCATTTGAAGGGGTGGAATTTTGTAAATTTCACATGTACATTTTAGATGAATTGTGTGCTCCAGTACTGTTGGGTCTGGACTTCCTGTGTCATCTTAAAAGTATGACCTTGGAGTTTTATGGTCCCCTTACCCCAGTAACTGTTCAGAATGGAGGGCCCTCAAAACCAGGACCCATTTGCAGCCTCTACACATTGAACATCACCCCCCCCTTCCCAAACCTGCCTGCTGACTGTAAGCCCATCGCCACCAAGAGCAGGTAGTACAGCGCGGCAGTCAGGGAGCTTTTTAAGACTGAGATCCAGCGTCTGCTGGAGGAGGGGATCATTGAACCCAGCATCAGCCCGTGGAGAGTGCAAGTGGTGGTAGTAAAGCGGGAAAACAAGTCCAGGTTAGTGATTGACCTTTAACAGATTAACAATTAACAATTAATAAAACAATTAACAGATGCACACTTTTGGATGCATACCTCCCCCCTTGCATTTCGCAATAGTGAATGATGTCTCGGAATATTGGGACTATTCATCCATTGACCTGAAAACTGTCTATCGCCAGCTGTCAATCCATTCTGAGGACCACCCGTACACAAAATTTGAGGCTAACAGTCGACTCTATCAGTTCCGGAGGTCTCTTTCGGTATTACCATTGAGGTGCCTATTTTCCAGTGGCAGATGGACAGGATGGTGGACGAGTATGGGCTGAAGGCTACCTTCCCCTTCCTCGACAATGTCACCATCTGTGGCCACACTGTGGAAGAGCATGATGCCAATCTCCAGAGCTTTCTCACACGGTGAGAGCCCTGAATCTCTCTTATAATTTGGAGAAGTGTGTATTCAGGACTACATGACTGGCTATCCTTGGTTACATGGTGGAAAATGACATAATTGGCCCTGATCCCGATAGGATGCGCCCCTGTTAGAGCTTCCCCTCCCCAGAACCACAAAGGCTTTGAGCAGATGCCTTGGGTTTTTTCCACATATTCTGCCTAGTGGGTCCCTCAATACGCTGACAAGGTTCGTCCCGTCTTAAAGGCCACCACTTACCCCATTTTGACTTTAATTACCTTCTAAGTTACATTGCGAAAGCCGCCATGCATACGGTAGACAAAAATCTAACTTTCCAAGAGGAAAGTGACACTTCAGACATAGCCCTGCCCATTAGTCTCAATCAGGCGGAAAGACCGGTTGCTTTTTTCTCACGGTTGCTTCAAGGCCATGAGCTCCAAACCCATCTGTGGAAAAGGAGGCTCAAGCCATTGTGAAGCCATAAGGCACTGGAGGCACTACCTGTCTGGTAGAAGATTTATGCTCGTCACGGACCAGCGCTCTGTCACATTCATGTTCAGCAATGCCAAGAGAGGCAAAATCAAGAATGACAAAATTGCCAGGTGGAGAATCGAACTCTCCACCTACAATTTTGATAATGCCTACCAGCCAAGGGCCCTTAACGACCTTCCAGATGCCTTGTCAAGGGAATGCTGTGCTTCCACACACACTGTTCAACTGTGGACCATACACAATGAGCTCTGCCATCCGGGGGTCACCCGCATGTCTTATTTTGTCAAGTTCCGTAATTTGCCTTACTCAATAGAAGATGCCAGGGAAATGATGAGGTCATCCCAGGTCTGCGCTGAATGCAAGCTGCACTTTTTTCGCTCCGCAAATGCGCACCTGATTAAATCATTCAGGCTCTTCAAATGGCTCTACAAATGGGAATATCTACTTTTACCTCTGTCATCGATGAGTACTCACGTTTGCCATCCTGTGCCAAGACATGTTCACCTCATCTGTTATGAAGGCCCTAGTCTCTATTGTCACCCTGTTCAGGTATCTCAGCTATATTCATAGTGATTGGGACTCAACCTTTGAGTGACAAGCTACGTCAGTACCTGCTGGAGAGGGGCATTGCGTCCAGCAGGACCACAAGTTAAACCCCCAGGTGAATGGGCAGGTTGAAAAAGAGAATGTGACTTTAACCAGGCCTCCTGCCTAACTACTACCAGCATGTAACCTGCTGTTCCAGAGGTCCCTGCACACTTGATAATTGCTACACCAAGATAAGGAAGCCTCCTCATCTTTCCTGAGTCTGCACTTTGGCAAGTCAGATTACCTGGCTGTGTTCCTTCTGCCTTCATACAAACAGCCTAAAAGGAGAGGCTCTGGAGGTCACGACAGCTAGGAAGTGGTGGCAAGAGGCTGAAGAATGGTTACAGGACTTCCTCTAGTCAGCAGATTAGACTATGTTCAAGGACTCTGTTGAGATGAGTACACCGAGGCTGGCATACACTTAATCAAAACAGCTGTGGTCGAGTGTGTCCCCACCAAATCATTCAGGGTTTACCCCAACCAGAAGCCTTGGATGAACAATGAAATCTGGAACCTGCTTGGAGCCAGATCACAGGCATTTAAGTCTGGAGATCCAGATCAGTACAGCAGGAGCAAGTAAAACCTGCGAAAAGCTATTTCCTAGATGAAGTTGGGATTCCGGATGAAAATAGAAACAAGAATGGATACCCGACAGCTGTGTCAGAGCCTAAATGCCATAACCTGTTACAAAACCAAATCCAGTAAAGTAGCAGACGGAAAAGCTTCTCTCCCAGAGGAACTCAATGCCTTCTATGCCTTATTTGGTGACAGTAACAGTGAAAAAACACTCCTCTACATCCCCAGGTCAGCTAACAATCCCATCCTGTCCTTATCTGAGGATGACTTGCATGCTGCCTTCATAAGAGTGAATTTAAGGAAGGCTTCCAGCCAGGATGGAGTACCTCGCTGAGTATTAAAGATCTGTGCTAATCAACTTATCAAGGTATTCATGGATATCTTCAATATCTCACTCCAGTAGGGAGTGGTCCCACCTGTTTCATAAAGGTGTCAATCATACTGGTGCCCAGGAAGAGTGAAGTAAAGTATATTAATTACTATCAACCAGTAGCACTTACATCAACAGTGATAAAGTGTTTATAAAGGCTGGAGATGAATTATATCAGCTCCTGTCTGAGAGGTGACATAGATCCATTCCAGTTCACCTATCTAGAGTCAATCTCATAGGCTCTACAAAAAGCCATGAAACACCTGGACAGCAAAGATGCTCTTTATCTACTACAGTTTGGCATTTAACACCATCATCCCCTCAAATCTGATCAGCAAATTCCATGACCTAGGACTCAACACTTCACTGTGTAATTGGATCATGGATTTCTTCACCTCCAGACCACAATCAGTGAATATTTGTAAGAACATCTCCTCCACAATCTGCATCAGTACCGGAGCACCACAGGGTTCTTAGCCCCCTGCTGTGCTCACTTTATACCTATGACTGTGTGGCTAGGTACGACAATAACATCATCTGGAAATTTGTCATTGATAGCATGGTAGTGGATTATATAAAGGAAGGGGATGAGTCAGCACACAGGATGGAGGTTGAAAACTTGGCTGAATGGTCCACCAGCAACAACCTTGCACTCAATGTCACCAAAACTAAGGAGCTGATTGTTGACTTCAGGAAAGGAAAGCCAGAGATTACAATCCAGTGATCATTGGGGGATCAGAGGTGGAGAGGGTGAGCAAATTTAAGTTCTTGGGAGTCACTATCTCGGAAGATCTTTTCTGGACCAGAAACACTAATGGCATCTTGAAAGTGTGTCAGCATCTCTACATCCTCAGGAGTTTGCGGAGGTTTGGTATGACATCAGAAACCCTGGTAAATTTCTGGAGGTATGCTGACTGGCTGCATCATGGTCTGGTACGTGGACACCGCTACCTCTGAGCATAAAACCCTCTAATATGTAGTGGATACAACACAGGACATCACAGGCAAAACCCTCCCCACTTTCGACCACATCTTCAAGGAACACTGTCGTGAGAGGGTAGCAGCAATCATCAAAGACTCAAACCACCCAGCACACACACTGTTCCCGCCGCTGCCATCATGAATGAGGTATAGGTGCCCCAAGACTCGCACCACCAAGTTCAGGAACAGCTGCTACCCCTCCATCATCAGAATCCTCAATGACAAACTCAATCAGAGACTCATTTAAAGACTCTTCCTTGTGTACTTTATTAATTTTCTTTGTTTGCACTGTATTGTACAGTCAGTTTATTTACATTCTTTTATTCGTTTACACTAAGGACAGTTTTTTTTTAATGGTAATTCTGCCACACCAGCAGGATAAAAGAATCTCTGGGTTGTATGTGATTTTATGTATGTACATTAACAATAAATCTGAAAATCTATTTAAACCATTGCAAAAACCACACTTGGAGTATCGTGCTCAGTTCTGGTCCTTCAGTTATAGGAAAGACTTGGTCAAGCAAAAGGATGCAGAAAAACTGCATGACATTGTTAACAGAACTGACAAACTTAGACTATAATGAGATGCTGGATAGGCTAGAACATTTCTCCTTGGAGTGAAGTAAACTTGGGGGACAGGAGAAAATGGTTCAGTCCTCATTGAAGGCTCAGTAGTACAGAGGGTCAAGAGCTTCAAATTCTCAGATGTCGATATCCAAGGATCTGTCCTGAAGCCTCCATGTCGATGCAATCACAAAGAAGGCTCACTTGTGGCTATACTTCGTGAGGTGCTTGAGATTCGGTATGTCACCAAAGTCTCTCACAAACTTCTACGGTTGTAACGTGGAGAGCATTCTGGCAGGTTTCATCCCTGTCCTGTACAGAGATGCTAATCCAGGGGGTTGGTAACTTAGCCTGTGACAGCATCAGACTTTACTCCATCAAGGACATCTATAAGAGGTGGTGTCTTAAGAATTCAGCCTCTTCACCTGCTAACATTGAGGAAAAAGATACAGGAGCCTAAATACAAGCACTCAGTGGTACCAGGAACGGACATCATCCTGGGTGCCATCATATCCCTGAATGACGAACGAACCAAATACACTGCCTTATTTTGACTTTTCATGTACTATTTTTATTTGTTTTTGTCAGGTGATTTATATGAATATTTGCACAGTGAAGCTGCTGTAAAAAATAAAAAAAAGGTGACTTGTTCATGACAATAAATTCTGAATGTGATTCTGAATTTGAGCTTATAGAAGGTTATTAAGGGTGATAGATCAGGTAAGTTGTATGGTCTATTTCCCAGGGTAGGAGAGCCTAAAACTGGAGATCACAGATTTCAGGGGAGATGGGGAAAAAAATAAAAGGAAATGGAGGTGAACTTTTTCAAAAGGATATTGGCGTTTATTTTTTTTTTAAGTAGGTGCCATCAGTGAGTGGTTCTTATCATTAATACCAGGGTTTATATCCCTCCTGATGACTATTACAAAAAGGCAATTGCAGAGCTATGTGATGTGCTCAGTAAACAAGAGACTGCCCAGCCTGATGCACCACAAGTTGCAATAGATGTCTTTAATCAGACCTGTGTCAAGAAAACCCTACCCGATACCATCAGCATATAACCAGTTGTACCGGAGATTCCAACACACTGGATCATTGCCACCCCAAGACTGCATTATGACATTTTGGATCACCTGGCTGTACTCCAGCCATCATATAGACAGCACCAAAAAAGTGAGGCTCCGGAGATCAGGACAGCTAGAAGGTAGTCACAGGAGGCTGAAGAACAGTTACAGAACTTCCTCATATCAGCAGATTGGGCTGTGTTCAAGGACTCAACTGAGGATCTGAATGATTGCATCAGGGATGTCACATACCTTATGAAAACAGCCGTGGACGAGTGTGTCCCACCAAATTGTTCAGGGTTTTCCGCAACCATAAGCCCTGGATGAACAATGAAATCTGGAACCTGCTGAGATCTAGATCAATGTAGAAGGAGCAGGTATGACCAGAAAAAAGCTATCTCCCTGGTGAAAATGGAAACAGTGAAGGATGTCCAATGGTTGTAGGAGGGCCTAAATGACATAACCTGCTACAAAACCCAAATGTGATACAGTAGCAGATGGCAAAGCTTCACTCCCAAAGGAAATCAATACCTTCTAGCCTGATTTGATGCAGTAACAGTGAATAACCATGTGTGGTCTGCCTTCAGAAGAGTGTATTTAAGAAAAGTATCTAGTCTGGATGAAGTAACTGATCGAGTAGTAACAATCTGTGGTGACCAACTTACCAAATTATTCATGAACATCTTCAACCTCACAGTCCAACAGGGTTAATGGTAATTCTGCCACACCTGTTTCAAATAGGTGTCAAACATGGTGGTACCCAAGAAGCACAGAGTAACCATCCTTGATGACTATCAACCAGTAGCACTTGCATCAGTGGTTCTCAACTTTTTTCCACTCACATTCCACTTTAATAATCCGTATGCCATCGATGCTCTGTGATTATTAAGGGATTACTGAAGGTGGCATGTGAGTGGGAAGAGAAGGTTAAGAACCACTGCCCTAGACCCAAATGTTACTGAAATATTTTGCTTGAGAAAAATTGTCATTGGCCCATTTACTTTGGAGTTATGAAACTGTGCACCTAATGAGTCAATTAGGTACGATTAAAACATTGGTTTTCAAATCTTTTCTTCCCACCCACATATCACCTTAAGCAATCCCTTATTAATCACAGAGCATCTGTGGCATAGGGGATTGCTTAGTGGTATGTGAGTGGAAAGTAAAAGGTTGAGAACCACTGACTCACATCAAAAGTGATGAAGATTTTTTCAAAGGCTGGTGTTGAAGCAAATCAGCTTTTGTCTGAGCAGTGATATGGATCCATTCTAGTTTGCCTTTGGTAGCAACTGGTCTACAGCAAATCCCATCTCATTGGGTCTAAGCAAAGCAATAGAACGCCACCTGCACAGCAAAGGATCAGGATGCTCTTTATCGTCTACAGTTTAGCATTTAACACCATCATCCCCACGAAACTGAACAGTAAACCTAGGACTCAACATCCCACTAAGTGATTGTATCATGGATTTCCTCAACTTCAGACAACAATCAGTGGGGATTGGGAAGAACAACTCCTTCACAATCTCCATCATTACTGGAGGACCACAGGACTGCATTCTTAGCCCCCTGCTCTACTCACTGTACATCTATGTCTGTGTGGCTCAGTATGACCATCTACAAATATGGCGATGATACCATGATGGTGGATTGTATAAAGGAAGGGGATGAGTCACATAGAGGATGGAGATTTAAAACATAATTGAATGGTTCACCAACAACAACCATTCACTCAAAGTCACTAAAACCAAGAAGCTGATTGTTCAGGGGAGCAGAGGTGGAGAGGGTGAGCAAATTTAAGTTCTTTGGAATCACTATCTCAGGTGATCTTTTCTGGATTGAACAGACTAATCGAATTGTGAAGAAAGCACGTCAGCACCTCAACTTCCCCAGAGTTTGTGGAGGCTTGATGTGGCACCAGAAGCCCTGGCAAATTTCTACAGATGTGTGGTGGAAAGTGTGCTGATTGGCTGCATCATGGTCTGGTATGGGGACACCAATACCCCTGAGTGCAAAGTCCTCCAAAAGGTAATAGACACAGCCCAGGACACAACAGGCTAAACCTTCCCCACTATTGAGAACATTCACAGGGAACACTGCTTTGGAGAGCAGCAGCAATCATCAAGGATCTACATCACCCAGCACACACTCTTTTCTTACTGCTGCCATCAGGAAAGAGGCATAGGTGCCACAAAACTTGTACCATCAGGTTCAGGAACAGCTGCTACCCCTCCACCATCAGGATCCTCAACAACAAACTCAATCAGGGACTCATTTAGGACTCTTGTTTTTGCACATATTTTATAACTCTGTATTGCAGTCAGTTTGTTTACATTTGTTGTCTGTTTACAGTTCTTTATTTGCTTACATGTGCACGTTGTGTACAGTTTATTGTTTGCAATACCAATAAATGGTCATGCTGCCTCACCCACAAGAAAAGGAATCTCAGGGTTGTATGTGATGTCATGCATGTTCTCTGACAATAATTTGAGGTGATAGATGAGAGTGCAAGTGTAACATTTCAAAGACATTTAGACATTTACAGTGATTAGTGCGGGATGGGACCTTCAGTATGTGTGCAGCTTTCCTGAGGCAGCAGGAAGGTTAAGATGGATGGAAGGTTGTTTGGCCTGAGCAGCATTCAGTACTGAGGTCATTTTGAAAACAAAACCCTACTCTTAAGTTTCCCATTTCAAGTTTGATTTTTTTTCTTTACAACTATAAATATTAATTCCTGGAAACATTCCAGTGATTCTTTGCCATTTCCTCTTTATGTATCTAGAAATAGAAATTAAGTCTATCTGGTACTTTAAAAAGAAATTGGTTTGCAATAGGCCAATGAAGATTTTGTTCAAGGATCTGCTTTAAGGAAATCAATCATGGCTAACTGAAGGAGTCTTTGCAGTGTGCAGTGAGAAAATGGTCCATCCTGTGCTTCATCACTGCGGAGTGTATCAAGGTAATCGGGAGTCTAGTGCTCAGTGCAGAAGTGGGCTTCATGGGAGAGAGATGCCTGGGATTCTGCTGAGGATCAAGGGTTGGTAATGATATTGGGGCTAAGTGATAGGCAGAGGAATAGGGTCCAATCAGTCAAGTAAGGAGTTTTCATTTGCTCAGCCAGATAGTTAAAGGGTTAGAGAGGTAGTTGGTACAGGAGTCAATGGAGAGAAATTGCAGGTAGTTCATTTGAGTAAACTGCTTGTAGCAATGTCATTGGGACTGAAATGATTGACTTCTATACATTATAACAATCTGCTAAGATTCCAGTCTGTGCAGAGTTTTCCATTTGAATTCTATTGACTTTATTGTATGATCTTTAAAGCTTCTCCTTATCTAATGCACTGGGAGCTGTAACTAGCTGGATTGTATTTGTCCTGTCTTTTATGTACAGGACATACTTGGACAGTTGCCCACTGTTTTGGGTGGATATGATTGTATATAGTATGATTAGTTCTGGAGCACAAACCTTCAGATACACAAATGAGGTGCAGTAGGTGCTATAAAGCCACAATCAACTCAGCCATTTCTTGATCACACACAGAATTAATCAAACAGACTAAACTTTGTGAGCATCAAGAGATGGCTTGGTTAGATTACATTTAAATTTGTTGAAAATTAGGTTAGGCTGGGTCAAGGTCCTGAGGCTCCATCCTCTGCCATGCACAAAGCCCAAAGTTCTATCGTCAAGGTCTTTCTCTATTGTCCTTCCAACTTTGCAGAACATGGAGATCACAGAGAGTGATGGTGAGCAGAACAAGGATAGGTGCAAAAACAGTTAGAGGATAAGACTGGTGGTGAGGAGAGGAACATTGGGCGATAGGGGAAAATGGCCATGTGATGAGAGAATTGAAATGGGGAATTAGAATGGGTTTGAGAGAAAATATTAGACTGGGCTAGGAAATGGATATGGCCAACTGAAGAAAATGAGGCCAATAGAAAATAAACTGTCATGTTCAGGAGGAACTAATTGATGCTGGTAAATGGCTGGAGAATGGGGAAGAGATTGAAGGAGAATGAAGAGAAGTTTGACGTAGGAATTAAGAGTTTAAGTTTAAAAAAAATTACAATGTTGGTAACAAGATTGCATGAAGAATAGGGTGTGGTTCTCAACCATGTTGACTTCAGAAAAAGGTTAAGGCAGATTGGATTTTCTGATGTGGGACTATCACTGAAGATGAGAAGATAAAATGGTACTTGCCTCTTGAAATATCATCACCTTGGATTCCCTGGCCATAGTCTATATTCATAAAGCCTCCTTAACCAATAAAACAGAAAATGATGGAAGCTGGGGAAGTGGAGCGGCTCATCTGAGATGCCTGCATGAGGGGGCTGCAGTCGAGGGTAACCCAATAGAATGTTGGAGGAGAATAAGGCTTCCCTTGCCAGGATCATGAAGGTGGTCTGCTCCCTAGATGCTGCAGCTCACCATGTAGAGGTCTTTGATGCTAGCCTACCCCATCCTCTAGCCTGGCTGATGCCGATGACAGCAGTTGCTGAGGGGCCCACATGGAAGAAATTATCGCCACCACCAACTCAGTCCGCTGCTGTAATCACTGCAGATCCCAGTTTGGGTCAGACAGGCGCTCCTGAAAGAACTGCCCCACGAGAACTTGCATTGCTCCCTATGCGGCAAGAAATGTTATTTCGCTAAAGTGTGGCTCTTCAAACCCAACAGGAGTGCTGCAGTCCTCTGCAACCAACTGGGAGCCCCTTTTGACCTTCTTGACACCCCCACATGCAGATGCCAGGCAGCGCCATTATTCTGCCCACCACTTCTGCTTGCACCAACAATGTCACTTCTGGCCCGGCTGTCCAACCATGCTGTCACCATGTGCTCACCATGGGTGCCATGAGTCATTGGACCATGCTGACACCATGTGCATCTCTTGGGTGCCGCCATCATGGGCCAGCTGATCCCCATCTACACCAACTCTCCTGACTTGACGACCAGACAATGTGGTCAACACGTGCGTGTACTAAACCACACACTCATTGCACCCCACAGTTCTACAGACACCCACTGGACGCTACTCGCCACAACCATCAGGGAGCAGCAACTTGGATTCTGAGGTGGTCATAGCATCTAACAGAAGACATTCCCTACAGACTTGGGTGCTTGATAATGGACATCGCTGTTAATGGGAAGGTAATAAAATGCCTGTTTGATAGTGGTTGTACTGAGAGCATTGTGTACCTAAATGTGGTCCGTACAATGAAACTCAAAGTATACCCAGTGAATTTTACTATCACCTTCATTGTCCAGGACCATTCCATTAGGGCACTAGGGTGCTGGTTGGTGAACTTGACAGTTGGTGGGGGGGAACATACCAAGCATTCAAGTTCCTGGTCATGCCCAAGCTCCGTGCCCCAGTTATCCTAGGACTTGACTTCGTGTCACCTCCACAGCCTCACACTTGCCTTTAGCGGTCCACTCCCCCCACTCACCATCCACAGCTACAAAGTCCAATGACTGTCCCAAGTCTAACTGCAGGCTCTCCACTCTACGGGTACCCCCTGCATCCCTCTTCAACTATCTAACACAAGCCTATAGTGGCCAGGAGTAGGTGCTACTGTGCAGCTGACAAGGCCTTCATCAAGGCCAAGGTGAAACAGCTTCTTGCAAAAGGAGTTATAGAGCCAAGCACCAGCTCCTGGAGAGCCCAGGTCCTTGTTGTAAAAGGGGGCAGCAAACCAAGGATGGTCATTGACTATAGTCAGACCATCAACCAGTATACTTAGCTGGATGCCTACCCACTGCCCTGCATCGCTGACATGGTTAATGAGATAGCCCAGTACAAGGTTTTCTTCATGAGTGACCTGAAGTCAGCCTACCTCCAGCTCCATGTACATATGTGGAATAAACCCTATACTGCTTTTGAGGCTGATGGATGCCTCTACCAGTTCTACTGGGTCCAATTTTGGGTCACAAATGGAGTCTCCATGTTTCAGCAGGAGATGAACTGCTTGGTAGTCCGGCACAACCTAAGAGCACATTTCCCATACCTGCAGCATTGCCGCTCTGCTCCTAAATGTAATCCCTCTAACAATGAAGACCAATATTCCATTTACTTTCTTGATACCCTGACGCACCTCCAAATCAATCTTTTGCAATTCATGCACGAGTACTCCCAAGTCCTTCTGCACAGCAGCATGCTTGCCATTTAAATATTGGATCTTCTATTCTTCCTTCCAAAGTGAATAGCCTCACATTTTCCCACATTGTACTCCATCTGCCAGTACCTTGCCCACTCATTTAACTTAACTATATCTCTCTGCACTCTCCGTATCCTCGACATAATTCGTTTATCCACTCAATTTAGTGTCATCAGCAAACTTAGATACACTATACTCTGTCCCCTCTTCCAGATAATTTATGTATACTGTGAACTGCTATGGGGCCAGCACTGACCCTGGAGCATGCTCCAGTGATTGCCAACAAGGAAAACACCCTTGTACCCCAACTCTCTACTTTCTATTAGTTAACTAATCCTTTATCCATGCTAATACATCACTTCCAATTCCACGCATCCTTATCTTATGGATGTATTTTATGCAGCACCTTATTAAATACCTTCTGGAAAAAAACAGATAAACAACATCTACCTTGATCTCCTTAATTATACAAGGATGGCTGCCTCCACCCTTAATGTCCTTGCTTTTAACTGGAATATATTTTTGCTGAGCACCGTGAAAATTCTTTTTGAATGTCCACCACTGTCCCTCCATGTAGCCTGTGTTCCCAGTCATTCATCATATCCTCCCTCATGTCATTATAGTTTCTCTTGTTTAGGCATGACACACTTGTTTTAGACCAATCTATTGATATGCTCCAATTGTATGATAAACTCCACCATACTGTAAGCACTCTTTCCAAGAGATTCCCTAACTACAAGATCACTAATTTTACCTGTCTCATTACATAGGACCACATCCAAGATAGCATTTTCCCTCGTCGGTTCAGTAACATGCTGTTCAAGAAAGCCATCCCAATGCATTTTATGAAGACCTCCTCAAGGTTGCCTCGACCATTCTGATTCACCCAATCTCTATGCATGTCCCTCACAATAATCCTTAAATGCCTCTGATGTTTCTTGGTTTATTGCCTGTTCCACTGTAATGTTATTAGTGATTTTTTTCCCCCCTTTACTGTTCTTAATCTTCTACCCAAATGGGATCATCATTTTGCTCCTTAAACCTTACATTATTTCTCAATATTTACCCTGCTCTCTTCCTTAACTAAGAGCACTACCTCATCTCTCTTACCTTTCTGGCTCTCCTGCCTTATCCCTGGATGTCCAATTCCCAATCCTCTCCACTCTGCAATCACATTTCTCTGATGGCCACTAAATTATGCACCCTTGTATTGATTTATGTCACAAGTTCACTGAACTTGTTTTGAATATTATCGGCATTCTTCTACATATTGTGCCTTTAAAACCAAGTCATCTTTGCCTCTTTTGCACTTGGCTTTTATCCTCTCGACTCTTACTTTTCTCTTTTTTTAACGTTTGCTTTTACTTTTTCCACCCTCTTCTTTGACTTCATATATCCCTCTCCAATCTATTGAACACATTAGTTTAAAGCCCTGTTCATAGTCACCATGATTATTCAACCTCCAAAGCCTAGCACATTATCAAACACTGTCAACTTCCTACAGTTTTATTCCATCTGAACTTTGCGTATTAAGTTCACCATGATTCCGGTCCTACCACAGTTCAGATGGAGCCTTTCCCTTCTGAATAGTTCCTTCCTTCAATACTGGCATCAGTATTTTTTGAACCCACTTATCCCACCACAATCTTGAGCCACACATTTAGCTAACTAATCTTTTGGGCCCTGTGCTAATTGCACATGGCTCTCCTAGTAATCCAGAGTTTACCAGATTTTTGGTTCTGTTTTTTAATTTGGTCAAATTCCCTTAGCACAGTGATTCTCAACCTTTTTCTTTCCACTTACATACCACCTTAAGTATTCCTTATGGCATAGGTGCTCTGCGATTAATAAGGTATTGCTTAAGGTTGTATGTGGGTGGGAAGAAAGGTTGCAAACCACTGTTTTAATCATACCTAATTGACTTGTTATGTGCACGGTTTCAAAACTCCAAAAGAAATGGGCCAATGACAATTTTTCTCAAGCAAAATGTTTCAGAAACAATTGGGTCTAGAGCAATGATTTTCAACCTTCTATTCCCACTCACATACCACCTTAAGCAATACCTTATCACGGAGAACAACAGATGGCATTGGAATTATTTAAAGTGGTATGTGATTGTTTGAGAATCACTGCCTTAGCAGAACCATGTTGGTACCCACATGGTCTACGACAACTGGATCTTTCCCTTCCCACTGCAAATTCCTCAGCAAGTTAGATAAGACATTCTGAACCTGGGCACCAGGCAGGAACACAGTCTTCAAGATGCCCTATCCCTGCAACAGAGAACTTAGTCTATTCTCCTAACGATACTATCCTCAATTATTACTATATTTATCTTCTCTTCCTCCCCCCCCGAACCACAGTGCCATGTCATGTTGCTCATCCTTCCTACATCTCCCCCCACCCCACCCCCCCCCCCACTTTTATCCAGACAAGGAGCAAGAATTTTGGAGGTGCGATAAGATCAATGGCTGAGGCTCCTCCAACACTATCCCTTGGATCCTACTACCTGCCTCACTTGCAGTCACATCCTCTTGTCCATGAATACACATATGTTGAACATGATGTTTAAATCAAACTAGAACTCTTCATATTCATGTGTCTATCTTGAAGCCTCTTATCTATTGTCTCTTTACCAACCACTACTCCTGGCAGCCAATACCAGGCACCTTCTTTCTTTGGCTTGGCTTTGCGGATGAAGATTTATGGAGGGGTATGTTCACGTCTGCCGCAGGCTCGTTGGTGATTGAAAAGTCCGATGCGGAACAGGCAGGCACGGTTGCAGTGGTTGCAAGGGAAAATTGGTTGGTTGGGGTTAGGTGTTGGTTTTTTTCCTCCTTTGTCTTTTGTCAGTGAGGTGGGCTCTGCAGTCTTCTTCAAAGGAGGTTGCTGTCCGCCGAACTGTGAGGCGCCAAGATGCACGGTTGGAGGCGATATCAGCCTACTGGCGGTGGTCAATGTGGCAGGCACCAAGAGATTTCTTTAGGCAGTCCTTGTACCTCTTCTTTGGTGCATCTCTGTCTCGGTGGCCAGTGGAGAGCTCGCCATATAACACGATCTTGGGAAGGCGATGGTCCTCCATTCTGGACACATGACCCACCCAGCGCAGTTGAGTCTTCAGCAGCATGGATTCGATGCTTGCAGACTCTGCCAGCTCGAGTACTTCAAAGTTGGTGATGAAGTCATTCCAATGAATGTTGACGATGGAGTGGAGACAGCGCTGATGGAAGCGTTCTAGGAGCCGTAGGTGATGCCGGTAGAGGACCAATGATTCAGAGCCGAACAGGAGCATGAGTATGACAATGGCTCTGTACACGCTTATCTTTGTGAGTTTCTTCAGTTGGTTGTTTTTCCAGACTCTTTTGTGTAGTCTTCCAAAGGCGCTATTTGCCTTGGCGAGTCTGTTGTCTATCTCGTTGTCGATCCTTGCATTAGATGAAATGGTGCAGCCGAGGTAGGTAAACTGGTTGACCGTTTTGAGTTCTGTGTGACCGATGGAGATGTGGGGGGGTGGGGGGCTGGCAGTCACGGTGGGGAGCTGGCTGATGGAGGATCTCAGTTTTCTTCAGGCTGACTTCCAAGCCAAACATTTTGGCAGTTTCCGCAAAACAGGATGTCATGCGCTGGAGAGCTGGCTCTGAATGGGCAACTAAAGCGTCATCGTCTGCAAAGAGTAGTTCACGGACAAGTTGCTCTTGTGTCTTGCTGTGAGCTTGCAGGTGCCTCAGATTGAAGAGACTGCCATCCGTGCGCTACCGGATGTAAACAACGTCTTCATTGTTGAGGTCTTTCATGGTTTGTTTCAGCATCATGCTGAAGAATATAATAAAGAGGATTGGCGCGAGGACACAGCCTTGCTTCACACCGTTGTCAATGGAGAAGGGTTCGGAGAGCTCATTGCTGTATCTCACCCGACCTTGTTGATTTTCGTGCAGTTGGATAACCATGTTGAGTAACTTGGGGGGCATCCGAGGTGCTCTTGTATTTGCCAAAGCCCTTTCCTGCTCACAGTGTCAAAGGCTTTGGTGAGGTCAACAAAGGTGATGTAGAGTCCTTTGTTTTGTTCTCTGCACTTTTCTTGGAGTTGTCTGAGGGCAAAGACCATGTCAGTAGTTCCTCTGTTTGTGCGAAAGCCACACTGTGATTCTGGGAGGACATTTTCGGTGACACTAGGTATTAGTCTATTAAGGAGAATCCTAGCGAAGATTTTGCCTGCAATGGAGAGCAGCGTGATTCCCCTGTAGTTTGAGCAGTCTGATTTCTCGCCTTTGTTTTTGTACAGGGTGATGATGATGGCATCACGAAGGTCCTGAGGCAGCTTTCCTTGTCCCAGCAGAGCTTGAAAAACTCATGCAGTTTGGTATGCAGAGCTTTGCCGCCAGCCTTCCAGACCTCTGGGGCGGATTCCAACCATACCTGCTGCTTTGCCACTTTTCAGTTGTTCAATTGCCTTATATGTCTCTTCCCAGGTAAGGTCCTCATCCACCTCGAGACTCAAGGGTTGTTAAGGGGGCTGGAGCAGGGCGGATTCTTGGACTGAGCGGATGGCACTGAAAAGAGATTGGAAGTGTTCTGACTATCAACTGACGATGGAGATCTTGTTGCTGAGGAGGACTTCGCCATCTGAGCTGCGCAGAGGGCTTTGGACTTGGGATGAGGGGCCGTACACCACCTTTAGTGTCTCATAAAAACCCCTGAATTCGCCAATGTCGGCGCTAAGCTGGGTTCATTTGGCAAGGCTAGTCTACCACTCATTTTGGATCTCCTGGAGTTTGCGCTGAAGGTGGCTGCATGCGAGACGGAAGGCTTATTTTTTCTCTGTCCAGGAAGGCTTTGCAAAGTGAGCCTGGTGGGCAGATCGCTTCTTTGCCAGCAGCTCCTGGATTTCCTGGTTGTTTTTGTCAAACCAGTCCTTGTTTTTCCTGGAGGAGAAGCCCAGTACCTCTTCAGTGGATTGCAGTATGGCCGTTTTCAGCTGATCCCAGAGGGTTTCAGGAGATGTGTCCGTGAGGCAGTTTGCATCCTCGAGCTTTGCTTGGAGGTTTGCCTGGAAGTTTCCTCTCACTATGTCTGACTGCAAGTTTCCAACAATGAACCTCTTTCTGGGGGCTCCACAGTTCTTGAACTTTGGCTTGAAGTGAAGGTTGAGCTTGCAGCGAACAAGCCGGTGGTCAGTGTGGCATTCCGCGCTGGGCATGACCCTGGTGTGGAGCACATCTCGTTTGTCTCTTCCTCGCACTAGAACGTAGTCCAGGAGGTGCCAGTGTTTGGATCAGGGATGGATCCAGGTAGTCTTCAAGCTGTCTCTCTGCTGGAAAAGGGTGTTAGTAATGACAAGCCGCTGTACTGCGCAGAGTTCCAACAGGAGGCGCCCGTTGTCATTGCACTTGCCAACACCATGCTTGCCAAGGATTCCTGGCCAGGTTTCTGAGTCTTTGCCGATGCAAGCGTTGAAGTCGCCAAGGATGACAACCTTGTCGGCTGTAGGGGTGCGTTGGATGAGGTTGCAAGGCGGACTTTGCTGAGAGCGGCTATGTCGATGTCAAGTCTGAGGTGTTCATATGCGATGAGGGCAGACCAACGTTCAGATCGGTGGCTGTCAGCCTTGTCTAGCATGGTTCTAGCTTGAGTTTGTGTGCATCTTTTGAGGGGGAGGACATGGACATGTCCTCGGGCCTGCGCAAAGGAGCTTTTAGGTGGAGTGCAGTGTGTGCAGTACTGGCCCCACCCTTTACACCCATGGTTCGTGTGCCGTGGCCAAGCAAGCTGGGATGTGGCAGCGAGGTCCTTGGGTCGTAGGTTTTATATTGGAGTGTCCTTCTCCTATGCAGGTTGCTTAACCGGACTGAAGAGGCCTGCCTCCCCTTTTAAGTCGAACCATTTCTGGAGATTTACGACCACTGTCCACAGTTATGGAGTGGTGCGCCCTGGAATCGGCCTGCGTGCGTTTACTCCTGCCGCTGCCGAGTAAAGGTGATGCAGCATTGGTTGAGGATCAGAAAGAAAATTCTAGTAGAAATTTTTTTAAGACTGGAGAGAAATCTGCAATGGAGTTCACAGTTGTTAGTGTGTAGACTATTGGTTTTTGAGGTGTATATTAAACTCTGAAATACACTAAACAGTTCTCATTGACCGCGCCCGGCCCGGGGCTCGGCTGCCAACAGTCGGGCTGTTCGGGCTGCCGGGGTTTGCCTGCCAACGGCGGCCTCTGTACAGTACTCGGGCAGTGGTGCGGGCAGGCCCGGTCTCGGCTGGCTGTCTCTCCCCGCAATGCGGCCGTTACCTCAGGCGGACTCAGGCATGACCTGGAAAAGCTTCAGACTGCCACAGAGAAAAAGAAGGATGGCTGTACAGAGAGGTGGAAGGAGACAGGCAGTCCAGGTCTGCAGTCAGAGAGGAATCATGTCTTGGATCTGATAATGTTCAAAGCTGTTAAACGCGTTGATGGTTTGTTGTTATAATTAAATTATTAGTTAGGCGGCGGCCCGAACCACGCAGCGATCCACGGCCAGAGGCAACAACCAGGCACCTACCACTCTGAGTAAACTACTTGCCCACTGATTTCCCTTCAACAAATGATTTTCAACCTTTTCCTTTCCACTCATATTCCCTATGCCATTATTGCTCTGTGATTAGTAAGGGATTACTTAAGGTCGTACACTGCCATACTGCAATCCACTGAAGAGGTACTGGGCTTCTACTCCAGGAAAAACAAGGACTGGTTTGACAAAAACAACCAGGAAATCCAGGAGCTGCTGGCAATGAAGCGAGCTCCCCACCAGGCTCATCTTGCAAAGCCATCGGCCAGAGAAGAAACGAGCCTTCCGTCGCGCATGCAGCTAACTTCAGCACAAACTCCGGGAGATCCAAAATGAGTGGTGGACTAGCCTTGCCAAACGAACCCAGCTCAGCGCAGACATTGGCGACTTCAGGGGTTTTTACGAGGCTCTAAAGGCTGTGTAAGGCCCCTCACCCTGTCCAAAGCCCGCTGCGCAGCTCAGACGGCAAAGTCCTCAGCGGCAAGATCTCCATCCTCAGTTGATGGTCAGAACACTTCCAATCTCTTTTTAGTGCCAACCGCTCAGTCCAAGAATCCACCCTGCTCCAGCTCCCTCAACAGCCCTTAAGGCTAGAGCTGGATGAGGTCCTTACCTGGAAAGAGACATATAAGGCAATTGAACAACTGAAAAGTGGCAAAGCAGCAGGTATGGATGGAATCACCCCCAGAGGTCTGGAAGGCTGGCGGCAAAACTCTGCATGCCAAACTGCATGAGTTTTTCAAGCTCTGCTGGGACCAAGGAAAGCTGCCTCAGGACCTTCGTGATGCCATCATCATCACCCTGTACAAAAACAAAAGCGAGAAATCAAACATCAGACTGCTCAAACTACAGGGGAATCACGCTGCTCTCCATTGCAACCAAAATCTTCGCTAGGATTCTCCTAAATAGAATAATACCTAGTGTTGCTGAAAATGTTCTCCCAGAATCACAGTGCGGCTTTTGCGCAAACAGAGGAACTACTGACATAGTCTTTGCCCTCAGACAGCTCCAAGAAAAGTGCAGAGAACAAAACAAAGGACTCTACATCACCTTTGTTGACCTCATCAAATCCTTCGACACCATGAGTAGGAAAGGGCTTTGGCAAATACTAGAGCATCTCGGATGTCCCCCCAAGTTACTCAACATGGTTATCCAACTGCTCGAAAACCAATATGGTTGGGTCAGATACACCAATGAGCTCTCTGAACCCTTCTCCATTAACAATGGCGTGAAGCAAGGCTGCATTCTTGCACCACCCTCTTTTCAATCTTCTTCAGCATGATGCTGAAACAAACCATGAAAGACCTCAACAATGAAGACGCTGTTTACATCCGGTACCGCACGGATGGCAGTCTCTTCAATCTGAGGCGCCTGCAAGCTCACACCAAGACACAAGAGCAACTTGTCCGTGAACCACTCTTTGCAGATGATGCCGCTTTAGTTGCCCATTCAGAGCCAGCTCTTCAGCGCTTGACGTCCTGTTTTGCGGAAACTGCCAAAATGTTTGGCCTGGAAGTCAGCCTGAAGAAAACTGAGGTCCTCCGTCAGCCAGCTCACCACCATGACTACCAGCCCCCCCCACATCTCCATCGGTCACACAAAAATCAAATCGGTCAACCTGTTTACCTATCTCGACTGCACCATTTCATCGGATGCAAGGATCGACAACGAGATAGACAACAGACTCGCCAAGGCAAATAGCGCCTTTGGAAGACTACACAAAAGAGTCTGGAAAAACAACCAACTGAAAAACCTCACAAAGATTAGCGTATACAGAGCCGTTGTCATACCCACACTCCTGTTCGGCTCTGAATCATTGGTCCTTTACCGGCATCTCCTACGGCTCCTAGAACGCTTCCACCAGCGTTGAATCCGCTCCATCCTTAACATTCATTGGAGCGACTTCATCTCCAACATCAAAGTACTCGAGATGGCAGAGGCCGACAGCATCGAATCCACGCTGCTGAAATCAAACTGCGCTGGGTAGGTCATGTCTCCAGAATGGAGGACTATCGCCTTCCCAAGATCGTGTTATATGGCGAACTCTCCACTGGCCACTGAGACAGAGGTGCACCAAAGAAGAGGTACAAGGACTGCTTAAAGAAAGCTCTTGGTGCCTGCCCCATTGACCATTGCCAGTGGGCTGATATCACCTCCAACCGTGCATCTTGGCGCCTCACAGTTTGGCGGGCAGCAACCTCCTTTGAAGAAGACCGCAGAGCCCACTTCACTGTCAATAGACAAAGGAGGAAAAACCCAACACCTAACCCCAACCAACCCATTTTCCCTTGCAACCGCTGCAACCGTGTCTGCCTGTCCCGTATAGGACTTGTCAGCCACAAACGAGCCTGCAGCTGACATGGACATTACCCCTCCACAAATCTTCGTCCGTGAAGCCAAGCCAAAGAAAACTTAAGGTGGTATATGGGTGGAAAGAAAAAGTTTGAAAACCACTGTTGTAATTGTAACTAATTGACTCATTATGTACATGGTTTCAGAACTCCAAAAGGCCAATGACAATTTTTTTTCAAGCAAAATATTTCAGAGCATTGATTTTCAACCTTCCTTTCCCACTCACATATCACCTTAAGTAATCCCTTACTAATCACAGAGCACCTATGGCATTGGGATTACTTAAAGTGGTATGTGAGTGGAAAGAAAAAGGTTGAGAACCACTGCCTTAAACCATCCCCCTCACCTTAAAGACATGTCCTGTAGTGTAGCCATCCTCAACCTTTTTGGGAATCTGCTCAAAGTTTATGAGCCCATTTTCCTGTGAAGCAGGTAGGTTTAGCTGGTTTCTTTTGTACTTCTCCCCTAACAACTAAATAAAAAAAACATTAAATTTTTTTAAAAATTCAGCCTCTATCTCCACCCCTTAAATTTTCTGTCTTCCTACCCCACCGTATGGCCCCTGTTAAGAATGGCTGGTCTAGTGGGTGAAGCTTTTGCTCTGGGGTAAAAATACTGCATTTTGACTTTGGACCGTACTCTCTGTGATGCTGGAGCAGAATTTGAGTCTATTGTTGATATTGACTCTGTTGCACTCATTCCATTTATACATTGTATATGGGCAGTAGAATTTTGCATGTGCTGTGAGAACCTGTGTGGCGCATTCATTGATATATTACTGATGGTACACAGGATGCGGATCAAATTTTATTAATGTACTAATTTTGAAGTTTCTAAATATATTTGGAAAGTTTTACATCAACTTCCTTTGTGTTGTGCATAAAACATTCCTCTGTGCTCCAAAATTTTAGCTTTGTTTTGTGACTCTCCACCTTTGAAATTCAACCTGCAATCGCACACCAATGAGTCATTGTACTACACCAATACTTCTTTATTTATAGACAAAGCATCAGGCACCATGATTGTCTCTTCATGTGTTGAAGATGTTGTGAAAGAAAATGCACAGAGAATCAATTTGGGGACAGGAGAAAGATGCATGTTGCCCATGCATGATATGGGGAAGAATAGAGTGCCTGGAGACCAGATCAAGTGAGTGAGGCTTGTAGGATTTGGTCTAGTGAAATGCTGCAGGTAAATATAGACCCTGAATTGAACCTACATTGAAAAACACATGAAAAACAAATAAATTGGATGTGCAGCATGGTAAAAGGCCCTTCTGGTCCATGAGCTCATGCTGCCAATCACAGCCAATGAACTACATTCCCCACACATTTTGGGAAAGTGAGAGGAAACTGGAGCACCCGGAGGAAACTCGTGCAGTCACAGGGAGAATGTACAAACTCCTTGCAGATTGTGCCAGATTGTACCTGGTTTACTGGTGTTCTAATAGCATTAGGGTACGAACCTAGGCCATTGTCCCAGCAGGCTTCCATGGCGTGCTTTTCCAATAACATGGAGAAATGCACAGGAAATAACCCCACGTAGATATTTCAGCTGACAATCAAGAGTGATCAATCACACCCTGTCAAATTCTATTTCAACCTGGAAATGTTTACAACCATGAACTATTCTATCATTTTCACAAGCATGGCACCCAGCAAAAAGCACCAAGCAACTGTATTCTGAGATCACACCATTCACATAGTGTTACCTGTTTTTTTTGGTGAGATTCAACGTTATCTTTTTGTTTCAATCTTCACTACTTTGATTTTTTTTCTGAACCATGACTGGAATCAGTATCTCAAAGGAATTAAAGTTGAGATTTGCTCAAACACAATGCAAACAACTTCTGATCTCTTGTTGTTTTACTATTCTTCTTGTCTTTATTATTCTGCTTCTGTTCCATCTTGAAAACAACATTGAAACAAAACTATATTCCAGCGAAGTAGCAAATGTGTACTGCTCTATCATAGTACATTTTTGGTGATTCTTTTCAAATGGCCATAATGTCCTGAAAGGTGCAGTTTTGAATAAATGGATTATTAATTTTCTTCCTGTTGGCCTAATATCCATCCATCAGATTATCTATTCACTATGTTGTTGTTTATGGTGTCATGTTGTGCAGAAACTGCTTAAGATTTTATTGGGTTTCCTCTTCTGCTTACACTTGAAAGCGATAATGATTTTTTTTTGTAACATACTTTAGGAATTCCTCAGATGGTTTAAAGCAATCTATCAATCCAAGTGCTTTTTATTTGATAGAATGAAAGGAAAAAGAAGTTTCAATGTTTAAGAAAGATATCTGGACTGTCTGAAGAACAGAGAAGGATATTTTAGAAATGCATGGTTAATACTGATGAATTGAAATTAATGAGTGATAAACTGGAGAAGTTGGTTCGACTTGGCATGAGATTGGTTAGCATTAACTTCCCCTTGTTCATGGCTCTAATGAGGCTCTCACAGATCAAAGGCTGATTAAATTATAATATCACAGCATCCTACTGATTAATCACTTGAGTCAACTTCTTCACTGCTATTTGCATTTTTCCTTTATCTGCTTCTGTTCTCACTTTTCTCTTAACCCCCCCTGTGCCCTCCTCTCCTACCTAATATGTCCAGCTCTCTCACCTGCATTTGTCAAGTATCCTATCTTCATTCTCCTCTCCCACCACCTCAGCTTTTTTTCTCTTCTGCCCTCCCTCCTAGATTCAACTATGACTTCTTACCTGTTAGCCTGTGCTCCTCCCCTTGCCCCCTTCCTCCCTCCTCTCCTCACCTCCCCAACCCCAACCTTTTTATTCAGGTACCTTCCTGCTCTTTGGTGATAATTTGACAAAGGGCTTCAGCCCAAAATGTTTACTTTACTTCCTATCTGATGCTGCATGACCTGCTGAGATCCCCCCACCCCCGCACTTTCGTGTATTGCATTACAATCCCAGTGTCTGTAGGCTTTCTCATTTAACTCCTTTCACCTCTTGGTCCTTTCCCATCTCTCCCCCTTCCCCTTTTTATGCTATTTTCCATTCTCAATTTAGGCTGCAAAAATGTTCCTGACATAAAACGTTGATTCTCAATTTTTCTCTATGGATACTGCCTGATCTTTTAAGTACCTCCAGTTTCAATTTTTTATTTTACCCACCTTGCTTGCTTTACAGAGAAGTCTGTTGAATGAAAATAGTAGCAAACATAGAGTGACAATTCAGAATTGGATACTTTATGAATTTGATTGTGGACATTTTCAGTCTCTTAGTCTTCTGCCTTCTTTAGAAAGTACACAGAAACTTGCACATTTCCCATTGTTTGCCATAAAAGCAATTTATTACAAGAATTTAGAAAATAATACATGACCTCAAAAAATTAATGGGATGCATGTCTCTGTTTCCTCACACAAAATGTCCATAATTTTAGTTTTATATTCTGAAGTTCAACATGAAATGTATGCAGGCAAGCAGAGAGTTTTGTGCTATTCACATTATTTATCAATGACATGCAGCAAGTTATTACAAAATATGCCGAGAACACAACGATATGTGACTAGGTAGCGAGCACAAAAGAGATTGATTGTACTCAGAGGAATTTAGACCAATTAACTCGACAGGCTGAGAAATGGCAGATGGATTTTAATTTGGATAAATGTTAAGTTAATGTATTTAGTAACAGGAAACAGTAAATGTGTGAATAAAATGAAATATTCTAATTTTAGATAGTCATTGGGGCTGGGGGGTTGGGCTGAACATCAACCAAACACCATTGATCCACTTTAAGCTCATGCAGAGTAAAGCATGCGATATGAATTTTAAAACCAAGCAAGTTAACAAAAGTACAAAAAATAATAAAAATCATATCATAATTTGGTGTTAAAATAAGTAGAGATTACTATTTTTCTACCTGCAGCAAAACAGCCTCCAGCTACCAAGTAAATCTCTGAAAAATACCTTCCCAAAGATCTCTTGTGCCTTTTTAATGATTCTCCTTAAAAACTCCATCTTTGAACAGCTCTTATTAACTGTGCTAGGATTAGAACCATAGAACATTACAGCACAGAAAAACAGCCCTTTTGACCCTTCCCGACCAATAAAACTCACTTGTACCATTGACCTGCTCTCATTCCATAACCCTCCAGAACTCGCCTATCCATGTATTTATCCAAAATATCTTTAAAACTCAAGATTTAATCTGTACTCACTACATAAATTAAAAAAAAAACAAACCAGATTTTGCTTGTCGAATGCATTGCTGGATGATTAACCAATTTTAGGGAACAATATAAATCCACGTGACGATGGATTATGATCATCTAATTACATTAGAAAATATTTAAAGGCCTCCACCAAAAAAGATGACATCATTAATTGGCATTGATTCACCAAACACTTTGATTTTTTTAAAAAAACACCTCCACAAATCTAATTAAAACTACACTTACAACAGATGTCCTCTCAAAGCAATTCCATGTGTAGGCAATTGGATTTTCATGAACTGATGGCTATAGATTTTGGTGCTTAAGCATATGCAAGAACTCCAAGTTGAAATACTTAATTTGTTCTGTTGGGTCAGGTGATCCAAGCACCATGGCACAACAATAGTAACTTTAATTAGCAACTTTCAGGGAAGATTTTGATCCATAGAATAGACTGCCTCAAAAGTAGGATGAACTATATTATGTTTTAAGCTGTCTCTAAGAAACAACATTCTCACCTCAGAGTTGGATGCTTGTTCCCAACACGAGTTATGGCTAAGATCTAGCCATAACTCTAAAATATGATGCACATTTCAGAGGAGATATTGAATTCAGCCACAGGAATGATATGAGGAAAACAAATTCTCCCTTACATTTTGAGCAATTTAGATTTAGCAATGAACATCACTGAACTTCATTTTCTGAGGATGACTGTGTGAAATCACCTACTTCTTAGAAAGTTAGAATGCTTCATATCCGTAGCTTACATGGATATAATATTTGTGCAGTAATTTTTTTGAGTTCTATAAAGGATCATTATCAGATATACAACAATGCATTTCAAAATAAATAACTCTAGTGATCTCGAGTATATGAAAGGTAGATTTTGAAAGTCTTCTCTCTTTCATTACCAGACATAGTGCAGGTCTGAGCTCAGTTTCTTGGTAAGGCATTTTCTTAATTCCCAACTGTAATTCTCCTCTGTGCTATTTTAAGTCAAAAATCCTTGATGGATCAAATGCAGGTGACTAATAAACAAGGCTTCTGCCATTCAGAGTAAGGTGCATAATAATGGTCAGGAACAAAGAGACTGGAGTAGAAGTGGCCATGCCTCAATCTAATCTGTCACCAGGCAACATTTGAAATGCTCATGCATCACTTAAATCATTTGGAATATTTTCATTTACAACTTTGACTAGGTAATTAGATTGGGGTTGTGTGGTCCGCATTGGATATCCTTAGAGTGGATCACCATTACAGAACAACTAAAGCTACAGGAGAAATAGGCACAGAAGAATTAGCAAGATGCACATAAGTAGCTTCAAACAGTAATGTGCCATATTGCCAAAGGTTTCAGACATCAAAAAACATTTTGACTGAATCACCTGGTTCAATCTTAATTTAATGCATTCACTGAACACAGAACTGCTAGAATGGACTGTATTTAATATCCATTTCAATAGTCCTGAGAAAATGGTGGCAATCTTCATGGGCTGCTGAAGTACATAGGAAAGAATACTTACAATTTGAAACTCAGTTTCATTACTTTGTCCCATCAAACCTGAAGGAAAGAAATACATATTCAATGGTGACTAGTTTATGAGCCAGGGGAAATATCCAGGTATTGGTAACACAATTCCACAATCTAAATTGGCATCACCTTCCCCACCAGCTTTTATTTGTCTTTCAGTTTGCTGTTTTTGGGTTTAAGCGCTCACTTCAAGTTGTTGCTTGCAACATAAATATGAAGACCAAGAAGAGAGTTGCCTTTTTATTCCAATTATTTGATAGAAATAATTGAGAGACCTTTAGGTGATCTGGTTCCATTGTTTCCATTTGACCTTTGCACCTTCTCACTTTCTCCCGCTCAGTCTTTCACTTTATTTCAACCCCTCCATCTCCAATGGTCACCTCCCTCTCCACCTCTTCACCTTTCATCTCTCTTGTACATCTTGTCAGTCCCCAGCTCTTTTCCGACTTCTACCTTTTCATTGTTGCTATCTCCTTTTCCCACCTTCACCTCTAAAAACGTTTCTGACCCAAACCTTGATGGTTAATTTCTCTCAAGAGGTGCTTCCTGATTTGCTGAGTCCCTCCAGCTTCTCCTCATTTATTAAAGATTCCAGCATGTTGTGTTTCACAAAAATGATCTCTAGTTGGAAGAAACATAATCTACTCAGAAAATGTCAAGATTATTGGTATATTTACTTATTACAAGAATGTATAAATATCTTGATGGAGGATAATTGAAGAGTTGGAAAATGTCCCAATTAACAAATTATACATCTGACTGGAAAGGTACAGGGGATGTAAATTATAAGCTGGCCATCACACCCAAACACACTGATTTTTTACTGTCTGACTTTACTCAGAAGCCCACCACTTTTTAGTTTAGCAGCATCCATGAATGTGGAATTTTCTGGAGTGACATTTAAAAAAAAAAATCTTTTATTCTTTTGTTTTTTGAGCTGGCCACATTCTGGCCATTGAATCTCTCTCAAGATGGCAGTGTCAGTGTTGAAACATCTGAGTTCCTCAATTGCTGCTGAGGCTTCACCAGGAGTGTCCTGATATTGCAGACATTGAACCATGTGGATGTTGTCTGTGTGTGGTCCTTTTAGTGTGACAGTACTGTTGGACACCATGTACCACATGGGCTTAATGGAGTGCATCAGTGTGTGGTATGGAAAGCCTCAGAGATGCTCTTCAAAATTTTAAAAAGATGTTCAAAGTGATCCTTCCAGTGGGTGCTGTCAGCTCCTCTGTTCTTGGCTCTCACTTGGGCCATTGCTGCTCTCGCTTTCAATGCAGGCTTGTCATAGTTATCATCTAATTAATGCATCTCCTGCATTCTTTCTGCCCACCATCTGTTGGCAGGTCATGAACGTTTGTTGTTCGAAGTCGGATTTCAGATACCTGAGGATCTGTTATGATGTTTTGAGGCCAAGAAAACCTAACATTTGTGATTAATTAGTTCCTGGATTTCCTGCTCATTCTCATTAAACCCATTTCATTTTTTTTTCTGGAAGAGGAGGCAAGTTTCTCTGACAGGTGCTAATGATGTTGGTCCTCAGAAATAAGAACTCTGCTGTTCCTGTTAGTTGGGAATTGTTTTGTGAGACACTGGCTGAGAGACACTGGCTGAGTAGAACCTGCTGTGGAGGATTTTCAAATTCTTCAACATCAATATTTTTTTGGCAGGGTTCCCTTTGCAAAGTGAGGTCATGGTCAAGTGATATGACAGTCAAAGACTGTTGCAAAATAGACTTTATTTCATGAACTTAGTACATGCATTCAGGGGCACAACTGTCCTTGGACAATCCATTCATGCACACATACTCTGTCATCATATACAGACAGACATAGATTGTTCAAACTTCAACCTAAAAGCCAGTTCCTCAGTAAATCCTGTTTCCTGGACCATTCATTCTTCAATATTTTCATCCTCCTCCTTCCTTCAGTTCCTCCCCCCCCCCCACCCCCTCAATCCCTCTTGTACTTCTCAAATTTCAAATCAACAGAAAATACAGTATTTCATCAGTATTTAGTCAAGTTTTATCCTATATTTTATGCTGGAAATCTAAGGAATACAATTTAAACCCACAGTCTCTGACTCAGAATGAAAGTGGTTGATGAAAATGGTGATCTGTACAGATTTATTGCTCTCTCACATGTTTCGATAACAATGTCTATTATTTTGATTGACATAGCTAAAAGATGTTTCAGAGCATCACGGCAAACAAAATGTGAGACCAAGCTTGTTGAAAGGGGTCGAGTATATGGAATGTTTAAAGAAAAGGTTACAGAGGCAGGCTAATATCGGACAGGATCTTTAGAGATTGATAACTTCAAGGATAAAATCATGGTTGTAATAATTGAATTCAAGGAATATCATGAGGTCAAAAATTGTCAAGTGCAAACATCTCAAAGTTTGTAAAACTGCTACATTGACAAAAATAATGAGAGATGATAATTGTTCTTGTTTCATGTTCAAGTTTATTGTCATATATTCCAAAACACAGTAATAAGGGTTGATTTGCAATTAGACTGGTAGACTTCTCATACATAATACCATTAAGAAATGGTACAAAGAATCAAACCAGCAGTATGGAGCAAAGGCAACATAATTTTACTCATTTGCATTTATTCAATGTGAAATAAATTGTACTTGGGTAGAACATGATTTCATAATTGTACATCTTCTTGCTGAAGGAAGCAGGATCAAGAGAGTGTGGCCAGGATGAGTCTTTTAATATGTTGCCTGTTTTTTTTTTCCATGGCAGTGGAACTTATAGATGGTGTCAATGGAAGAGAGAGGATGTATCTGATGGCTTGAGCCCTCTGCATTTTCCTACATTCTTGGGCAGAACAGTTCCTGTAGCACACAATGATGTACTCCAATAGTAGCTTTTCAAAGGTCCCCTCTAGAAGTTGCAGAGGGATTCTAGTGACACAACATATTTCCTCAGGCTTCTTATGAAGTGAAGGTTCTGATGCATTGAAGGACCATTTAGTATTGGGTAATGTTTAAATGTAAACCAGTAAGCACATCCAATCAGATCAGAATTTGTGTCTTAAATACAGAACAAGTCATAAAATGTAGTTTCTTGCAGCAGCAATCACAGTCCAAACATTCATATTATGACCATTTTACAACACTAATATATTGGAAAAAAAATAGTGCACAAAAAGTAAGGCCGTGTCTTTGGTTCATTGATCATTCAGGAATCTGATGGCAGCGGGGAAGCAGCTGACCCTGTGTCGCTGAGTGCTCATCCTTAGGCTCCTGTATCTTTTCCCCAATGGTAACAGAGTGAAGAAGGCATTGCCTGGATTGTGGGGGTCTTTGAGGATAGAGGCTTTTCTTTTAAGACATCCACGTAGATGGAGTGAAGTCTGGTGCCTTTGATGTTGGAGGCTGAGTTACAACCTCAGGAGTATTTTCTTGTCCTGAGAGTTGCCACTTCTATATCAGACAGTGATGCAACCAGCCAGAAAAATCTCCATGGTACACCTATAGAGGCTTGTGAGAGTCTTCAGTGATCTGCTGAACTGCTTTAGACACCTCACAAAGTATAGCTGCTGGCAAGCCTTCTTTATGATCGCATCAATGTGAAGGCTCCAGGACTGATCTTTAGAGATGTTGACAGCTAGGAATTTGAAGTACTTGACCCTCTCCACTACTGAATCCTCGATGAGGACTGGTTGAATTCTCTGGCAACTGACATCATGAGGTGAATTCCATCAGGAGTTAGAAAGGTTGGTACCAGTACAAGACATACCAGATGAGGAGAGCAGTCCTGGTAAAGGATCATCACATCTCAGCACCAATAAGAGGTCTCTTTGAAGAGATCACCATGAGCTCACATCGTTGCTTCTTCTATTACCTGAGGACACCATTCAATCCACATGATGTAGGGAGAAACCTTCAGGCTGAAGGGCAGAATCTAGACAGTTGGGGATGGACCATGTTTCTGTGAAACAGAGTACACAGCAATTCCTCATGTTACTCTAGTCCACAGTCTTGCTCTCTGGTCCTCAGTCTTATTCTCCAGTGACTGCCTATTGGCTGACTGCAGATTTCTGAGATTCAGTCCTCTCAATGGCATGTATTATTTGCATATCAAGAGAGGGATGAAGTTAATGACTAAGAAACCAGGTTTATGTCAAGGATTGAAATCAAGTTCAAATGAAGGGTTCTGGATCTGAAATGGTGTCTGTTTTTCCTCATGCAAATATTGCCTGTCCTTCTCAACATTTCCTGAATTTACTGACTTTGGTTTCACTAATATTTTCTTCAAGAAATCTTAGCTTTGCCATAATATGGAGAGTCATGGGATGAGGAGGGGAAGTCATGAGATGGGACACCATCCAGAAAAAGACAAATGACTCTTAATTGGCACCCTATTCACCATCCAAAACATTCCCTCCCTCCACTGAGGCAGCAGAAGGTGCAATCAGTGAAGCATAATGATATTGAGTTTATATTCATACACATTGTACAATATACATATGTACTGAAATTCTTACTTGCTGCGGCTGAACTGGTTCTTGTAAAATAACAATAATAGTAAAATTTAATTGAATTAAAAGAGACAATAAATAAATGTGATAGATAATAAATTTTGACAGTAATCCTTGTAGATAAAAATGTGACTTGCAATAGCACATATAATCCTGGAGCAGTCCACCATTAGTGTGACAAGTGGAGGTTAAAGAGTCCGATAGCTTTGGGGAAAAAATAGGCTTGAACCAAGAGATGCTGGTTTTCAGGCTTCTATACCTTTTTGCCGAAGGTGGCAGTGAGAAGAGGTTGTTGGGTCCTTTATATTGCAATTGAATTTATTCATCCAAGTTCCACATTGCATGCTGTCTTGAGGTGAAAGCATACCATTTTTAATTTATTGTCAAGAGACTTCTGTAGCATGCTTTAGGCACTTTGAACAGGGTACTGGAACACTTCAAGAAGGAAAGCATCATCACTGTCTCGAGACATTAGGGGATGGACAATATATGTGACTTTTCCCTGATGGCCACATCATGAAAAATGTTAAAAAGTAAATATGTGGGATTGTATTTTCAGTTGATTTTGCATGTAAAAGAGAACAACATGGAATTTAAAGGTTGTGTTTGGGAGCATAAATGGTAGGAATATGGATACAGACCATTGCAAGTAATTCTTGAGTTATGGCTGATTGAAGAATTAAACCAGGCAAATTGGGGAAAGTAGCAATGGGATGCATCCTGAAGATCAAAAGTGGCAGATCACAACAGCATATTAGCAAGTGGCTGTCCTGTTTAGAATGCAAAATTGGTAATATTTAATGAAAAAGCTTCTTGAACTGAATAACTTCTGGCTGTAGAAAATGAAGGCAGAGAAGAGAAAATAGGGGATTTTGCCCAGCCAGAAAAGGAAACTAACATAGTTGTGGCAGCATTATGAAAAGCCTGCTGGAGTTTGGGCTGCAGAAGAAAATGATAGAGGAGGAATCCTAGCATGAAGCACTGATATAGCTACACCTGGAGGTGCAGAATTGTGCTTTTATAACTCTTCATAAAGTGTTGACATCTACAGCTGCAATAAAGAGAACGTTTTTCACTGCTCATAGGTCTGGATATTACCATGGAAACAATGTCATAATTACATCTTTAGTGCTCTATGAGTTAATTATAATTGTATTACATCACATATTTGACAGGGAATCGGAACTTATCTCATTCTTCCAGCTTTAAAGAGTGGCAGCATCAATTTTCTCAATGTCTACACAAATTTGATTGTCAAACCAGTATTTCAGCAAAGTACTAAAGGTGTTTGTCAACCCAAGAACTCATGAAGTGCAAAGATTATCATCAGTCATTTTCCTGGGCTTAATGTGTTATCATTTGAGATATTGTGATGGTTAATAGAAGTCAAATTTTTTATATTCTAAAGATTTAATTAATTACACTTGATTACTTCAATAGGCTTGTTACCCTTTGTCAGTTTTCAATTCAGTACAAGTGGCCATTTCTGTGGAATGCTATCCGATGCAAAGATTGTAATTAATGGTCAAGAACTACAGCTGTCAGTATCTGTCATCACATTCGTTAAACCACAGTTAATAAGATGGAGCAAGTCATTGGTGATTTGCCTTTTTTTTTTACTTGTCCATTTTTATTCCTTGCCTAATTTCTCTCTTCCAAGGCGACAAATGCAGTTCCTAAAATAAATTTTAAAAAAACAACAAAATTAAAACAGAATAAAAATTGAAATCGATAACGAAGGAGTGAGATCTATAGAAATTGGTGATGATGCTGGAAAGAGGGGCGGGAAATAAGTATGGAAGAATAAAGCTGATGTAATGAAACAGAGGGGAAAATAAATTACAGAGCCTCAAAGAAGACAAATAAAAAGAGACTTTTGTAACATAATTCAAGAAGACAAGTTTGATATCCATTTGACTTAATTAGTGTGAAGTAACATGCCAGCAGATGCATTCTCCTGTTTGGGGAAATATTTAGGCCATCATTATTCTTAAAGGGCTCTGTAACTGGATAGCTGAAGATGCTCAATCTCCAAATTGAGGTAGAAAGATCTACTGCCTGTGATTCCTCATTGTAGCAGAGCTAATTGCAAATCTGACTCCATAAAATCTGTTGATTTGCAGTTCATCAGATCGGAGTGGGACATCATACAGTACTTTTTAAATAATCACAAATATCCGAAATGGCAAAAGCCACAGGAAGAGGAACCTATTATAACACATAAAAACAAAAAAAAGAGAAACTGGAGTTGGCCATCTGGCTTTCAAGTCTGCTCACATTTAATAAAATCATGGCTGATCTGGTAGGTGACCCAGCTCTACTTACTCTACCTTTTGCTCCATACCCCAGTATGGCCAAAGTCTGTCTAATTGTGTCTTAAATACAGTGTATCTAATGAGGCAGCTTCTATTATTTCCTTGGGCAGAGAATTCCACAGAATCACTCCTCCTCTCTGGGGGAAAAGCAGCTGTTCCTCATTTCAGTCCTAAATCCCCCTACCATGAATCTTCAGGCTACATCCCCTTGCTCTAGTTTCTCCTGCCAGTGGAAACAATTTTCCTGCCTCTGTTTTATCAATCCATTTAAAAATGTCACATTTCTATGAGATCCACTCTCAGATTTCGAGCAAGTGTAATCCCAGGCAATACAATCTCTAACCCCACATAGAGTAGTCTCCTCATTTTGGAGTCAGTCTGGTGAATCTCCTCAGCACTGTCTCCAAAGCCAGTATATCCTTTCTCAAGTAAGGACACCAGAATGACATGCAGTCCTCCAGGTGCAGTCTCATCAGTATTTTTACAGCAGAATCTTTCTGCTCTTAAATTCAAATGCTACAGCAACGAAGGCCAACATTGCATCTATCTTCTGGATTACCTCAAATTAATGTTCTGCAACTCGTGCACAAAACTCTCTGCTTTCTATTGGATAGCCAATTATATATCCAAGCTAATGCACTTCCTCCAATTCAAGTCTTAAGGAGTTGTCTTTTACATGACACCTTTTGGAATGCCTTCTGAAAATTCAAGTTGACAACATCTACCTGTCTCCTCTCTCCACTGCACTTAATAGGGCGGCATGATCACTGTAGCAATTAGCACAACTCTGCTACAACATCAATGACTTGGGTTTGAATCCAGTATTGTCTGCGAGGAATTTGTATGTTCTCCCCTTGTCTGCATGGGTTTCCTCCTGGTGCTTCAGTTTCCTCCCACCCTTCAAAACCTACCAGGTTCTAGGTCAATTAGGTGTAATCAAGAGCTAACAGATGCTGTTATAATGCTGAATGTCTAAATTTAAATTTTTTAAATTGTATCCTCAAAGAACTCCAATAATTTTGATTAAATACTGTATGACTTTCCCTTCCAGAATCCATACTGTGTCAATCTTGTGGAACAATTTCTAACCAGATGTCCTGCTATTTCTTCTGTAATGACAGCTTCAACCACTTACCTGACTTAGACATTAAGCTAATTGACCTAACTGGCTTCCTGTCTACAATCTTCTTTAAACAGTGGCATAACACCTCCAGCCTTCTAATCTACGGCTACCTGCTCAGATGTTAGAGATTTTTGTAAATTACCACAAATGCATTCATTATAACTTGCAATTTCTTCCAGTATCCTGGGATGCATTCCATCAGAACCAAGGGTCTTATTACCTATCAATCATTCCACTTTATTCATTAGCCATTTGGAACTTATGAGGGTAGTAATTGCCATGGATCACATCCATTTCTCAGGCATAAACTGGGTGATTAAAGTATAAAACTAATAGTTGGGCAATCAACACAGGCAGCAAAACTCAGCTTCTCGTCATTCAGCTTTCTCCAAAGATCGCCAAGCAAACAGATGTGATTTGAGCTATTTAATTGTTTACAGAACTGTCTACTCTGTCATCAAGTGTCAATTATTCTCCCATTCTATAAGAGTCAATGTTGTCCAGGTAGATCATAATCTGACACCACTTTTGTCCCCCATCATGTTTTGTTTCCTATCAGATAAGCCATCTATGGCCCTGCACACCATTTATTTAATATTCCCTGAACTTGCAGACCAAGATACTGTGGGAGTTTTATGGACCACATCGAAATGATACTTTGCTGTGTTTATAGTCCAGGCAGCAATAACAAATTGCCACATCTTAACATTGAAATTGGCATACCACACATTGACAGATTATATGGATACTCCATGAAATCCTAACATGTGAGATAGCTTTATACAGCAGCTTCAAACCAGAAGGAATATACGGAAGTTACTGCGATCTAAAGTAAAATAATTATTGTGAAGTACATTGCCATGTTTCTGAGATCCAAGACAAAATATCAATACAAAATTTTGACCAGATTTATTGTCAGAGTCCATACATGACATCACATACAACCCTGAGATTCCTTTTTCCTGTGGGTACAGCAGAATTACCATTAATTGGCAATGCAAAAAATAAAATCTACACAGTGTAAACATGTAAACAAATAAAAGAACTGTAAACAGATAACAAATGTAAACAAACTGTGCAATAGAGAGAGAACAAAAGAAAATCAATAGAATACACAAGTAAGACTCCTTAAATGAGTCTCAGATCGAGTTTGTCATTGAGGAGTCTGATGATGGAGGGGTGGCAGCTGTTCCTGACCCTGGTGGTACCCTTTTGGCACCTATACCTCTTTCCTGATGGCAGCAGTGAGAACAGAACATGTGCTGGGTGGTGTGGGTCTTTGATGTTTGCTGCTGCTCTCCGATGGCAGCATTCCCTGTAGATCTACTCAGTAGTGAGGAGGGTTTTGCCTGTGACGTCCTGGGCTGTGTCTACTACATTTTGGATGTCGTTATGCTCAGTTATCACAATTGCACATAGAATTTTAATCAGTATGTCTTTTATTAGAACACAGAGCAGATGCATTACAAACCAAGTGTGACAAAAAAAAAAATACAGCCACACATTTCGGCCTCAGTTATTTTTCTCCCATTGTAAGTGCCTGACTTGGTTTCAGATTTTGAATATGCATGACCAGAACCCATTACTTAGTGACACTGGAATTTCTTGGCATGTTGGATGCCCACATTTGAAGTGTACTGTTGACATTCATGCTTGTGCAGTACTCATTTGGTGTAAGCTCTATCCAAGATGACCACACCAATCTAATGCTATGTGCTTATTATGAGGAGGAAATCTGGCAAGTGGCTGTTGGAAGGACAAACTCATTGGCTCCACTCACCACCAACTGCATTGTTTGAATCATTTATCAGTGATTACCATTTGTGAAGAGTTGATTGAGTGTATCTGTTATTTTGTTATTATCAATACATTTGGAGTTTCAGGAATTTAAATATTCTTTAACTTAGTTGTTTTTTTTTAAATCATCTTCCATTGTGATTTAAAAAGTACATGGCCATACCTCAGGGAGTTAGCTTCAAATAGATAAATGAAGGGACCTATAAAGCAGGAAAGCGGGTAACATGCAAAGACAAGGAAGAGCAGGTAGGTCCAGTCAGTGTTTTCCCAGAGAACCTTTCCCACTTGACATAACGGTGCATCCACATCTCAATGCTTCCATCCACTGTCAGTGCTTCTTTTATGGCAGGCAACCACAACATGCATGCAGGACAAAGCTCAGCCAAATAGGCCAGCTCAAACAAAACTCATCAATGGTCTGGGAAACCATTTATCACCTGAATCTTCACATTCTATCACCAGCTTATGATGATCAATGAATGTAACGGAGGATTATCTAGCAGGTTGGTCAGGTCAAAGGTCAGTTTTTATGTGTTTGTGGTCTGGAGAGTCATCTAACTGGCCAGACAGGGAGCATGTCAATCAATATCAGATCCACCTAATTGGTTCTCTTCCTCACCTGAAGTCACATGGGCTCAACTGGGTCAGCTCAATAGCAGGCTGCAGTATAAAACTCAGCAAATCCTCCTTCCTTCCCCTTTCCATCCTGAAGCTCCACTCCAGGTTGAAAACTGGAGGACTAACTGTGAAGTAGGGTGGGTGGGCTATTGGTGGCATGTATCTGGGAGAGATAATTGTGATTCACCTGTAAAGGTATATAACATTGTTAATCAGTTTGCCTTACTTGTAAATTGGGAGAGGGGTGCCAGGTGCTTTTTGTTTTAACTCTCAGTATAACATAGTGTAGCTAAGTTAATCTGCATGCTAGTGAGATCAGTTTCTGTGCAGGTGTGTTGTATTTTACTTGTGCTAGATTTTGGGTGTTAATATATTGCACTATTTGAGTATTCACACGTCCAGTACTGTCATTCATTGAACCCTTTGAATCTGTTACCTATACCAGCTCCACCACACACACCATAAAACTAAAGTGTGAATAGACTAGAACAAAACCCACTCTTTTGATGCCTTTGACTGTCATTCATATCTTTTAAAATGAAATAAAATGTGGTTGGAAAGTTAATGTATAAGGAATAGGTAGAAGCTCTAATAAGAAGATAACATTGATCTCCTGGAAAGGTGAGAGCAAATTGGTTGAAGTCTAGCTTTGGTAAAACATGTGACAGCGAAGAAAAATCTAACCTGACAGGTTAAATTTCGAGCCTTTCATTCTGAACACTGACTTTGCAATGTTTACAATTAAATTCTTCCTTTTGAGTTTTAATAAACTCTAGTTCAGGACAAACAGTTTGTAATTCCACTTGACAGTCCTTCACCACATAACTGTGTTTATTCTAGCAGTGCATCACAAATAATCAATTTACCCAATGATAAAGACCTTGCTTCATCATTCGCTCTGCAGTATGCTTGAAAATTGAAAGTGCTGGACTTAATGGAATCCTCAATAGCAACTTCACTTAGAGATTCCTGACCACCCCAAACATGAAAATCAAAAGTAACAATCAAATGACTGTAATGGACTATGAAGTGAAAGATGATTTTTTTTTCCAGACAGACTAGTAATGGATAGAGGTCTTGAAATTCAATCATGTTGCACTATGCTTTAATGCACCAATTAATTTAACTGTTTACAGTTTTAACCATTTACAGCATGGAAATAGGTCATGTCAGCCCTTCGGGTCCACGCTGGTTCACTTTGAACAACTCCACTAGCTCCCCCCTCCCACTATCCACCCTTCAACCCCCTCGCATCCATGTACAAATCCAACCTTTCTTAAATGACAGAAGGGACCATACCATAACTATCTCTTGGAAGATCATTCCATTCTGCCACCATTCACTGAGTGAAAAAGTATCCTCTAATATTTCTCCTAAAGTTTTGCCCCCTTTAACTCATTTCCTCTTGTTCCAAATTCCCCTGCCCTCAGGGGAAAGAGACTATTTATGTCTATTCCTTTCATAATTTTAAATACCTCTATCAAATCCCCTCTCAGCTGTCTACATTCCAATGAATAAAGTCCCAGATGCCTTAATCTTTACCTGTAATCTAGATGCTGTAAGCCAGGCAAAGATTTTGCCTGCAATGGAGAGCAGCGTGATTCCCCTGTAGTTTGAGCAGTCTGATTTCTCGCCTTTGTTTTTGTACAGGGTGATGATGGTGGCATCACGAAGGTCCCGAGGCAGTTTTCCTTGGTCCCAACAAAGCTTGAAAAACAGTGCGGCTTTCGCGCAAACAGAGGAACTACTGACATGGTCTTTGCCCTCAGACAGCTCCAAGAAAAGTGCAGAGAACAAAACAAAGGACTCTACATCACCTTTGTTGACCTCACCAAAGCCTTCGACACCGTGAGCAGGAAAGAGCTTTGGCAAATACTAGAGCGCATCGGATGTCCCCCAAAGTTCCTCAACATGATTATCCAACTGCACGAAAACCAACAAGGTCGGGTCAGATACAGCAATGAGCTCTCTGAACCCTTCTCCATTAACAATGGCGTGAAGCAAGGCTGTGTTCTCGCACCAACCCTCTTTTCAATCTTCTTCAGCATGATGCTGAACCAAGCCATGAAAGACCTCAACAATGTAGACGCTGTTTACATCCGGTACCGCACAGATGGCAGTCTCTTCAATCTGAGGCGCCTGCAAGCTCACACCAAGACACAAGAGAAACTTGTCCGTGAACTACTCTTTGCAGACGATGCTGCTTTAGTTGCCCATTCAGAGCCAGCTCTTCAGCGCTTGACGTCCTGCTTTGCGGAAACTGCCAAAATGTTTGGCCTGGAAGTCAGCCTGAAGAAAACTGAGGTCCTCCATCAGCCAGCTCCCCACCATGACTACCAGCCCCCCCACATCTCCATCGGGCACACAAAACTCAAAACGGTCAACCAGTTTACCTATCTCGGCTGCACCATTTCATCAGATGCAAGGATCGACAATGAGATAGACAACAGACTCGCCAAGGCAAATAGCGCCTTTGGAAGACTACACAAAAGAGTCTGGAAAAACAACCAACTGAAAAACCTCACAAAGATAAGCGTATACAGAGCCGTTGTCATACCCACACTCCTGTTCGGCTCCGAATCATGGGTCCTCTACCGGCATCACCTACGGCTCCTAGAACGCTTCCACCAGCGTTGTCTCCGCTCCATCCTCAACATCCATTGGAGCGCTTTCATCCCTAATGTCGAAGTACTCGAGATGGCAGAGGTCGACAGCATCGAGTCCACGCTGCTGAAGATCCAGCTGTGCTGGGTGGGTCACGTCTCCAGAATGGAGGACCATCGCCTTCCCAAGATCGTGTTATATGGCGAGCTCTCCACTGGCCACCGTGACAGAGGTGCACCAAAGAAAAGGTACAAGGACTGCCTAAAGAAATCTCTTGGTGCCTGCCACATTGAGCACCGCCAGTGGGCTGATATCGCCTCAAACCGTGCATCTTGGCGCCTCACAGTTTGGCGGGCAGCAACCTCCTTTGAAGAAGACCGCAGAGTCCACCTCACTGACAAAAGGCAAAGGAGGAAAAACCCAACACCCAACCCCAACCAACCAATTTTCCCCTGCAGCCGCTGCAACCGTGTCTGCCTGTCCCGCATCGGACTTGTCAGCCACAAACGAGCCTGCAGCTGACGTGGACTTTTTACCTCCTCCATAAATCTTCGTCCGCGAAGCCAAGCCAAAGAAGAAAAAAGAAGCCAGGCAACATCCTTGTAAATCTTCTCTTCATCCTCTCCACCTTATCTATATCCTTTCCATAATGTGGAGACCAGAACTGAGCGCAATGCTCCAAACCTGACCTCACCAATGCCTTAAACAGCTGCAGCATCACTTCCCAGCTCCTATACTCTCTACTATGATTTATGAAGGCCAGCATTACCATATGCCTTCTTAACCACACTGTCTACATAGGAATCCACCTTCAATGAACTCTGTTCCATAACTCCCATGTCCCTGTGTTCCTCTGCGTACCTCAATGCCCTCCCCTTAACTGCATATGTCCTATTCTGGTTATTTTTACTGAAATGCAGCACCTCGCACTTGTCTACATTAAAGTCCATCTGCCATCTTTCAGCCCACTCTTCCAAATGAACCAAATCCTTTTGTAATCCAAGAAAACCTTCCTCACTATCCACCACTCCCCCTTCTTTTGCATCATCTGCATATTTGCTTACCCAGTTAATTGCACCCTTCTCCAAATCATTAATTTAAATGATAAACAAATAGGGACCCAGCACCAATCCCTGAGGCACCCCCTTGTCACAGGTTTTCAACCTGACAGACAGTTGTCCACCATGACTCTCTGCTGTCTACCTTCCAGCCATCTCTGAACCCATGTTACAATCTCTCTACTAATCCCTAGTGACTGAACCTTCCTTAATAACCTTATATGTGGAACCTTATCAAAAGCCTTACTAAATTCCAAATATATCACATCGACCTCCCTACCTTCATCCTCTTTTTTTTGTAATCTCCTCAAAAAATTCAACAAGGTTCATCAAACATGACTTCCCCTTTACAAACCCATGCTGGCTGCCCCTAATCAATCTCTGCCTATCCAGATAAGCGTATATACTATCTTGAAGAATACCCTCCATAACATTCCCCACTACTGAAGTCGAACTTACTTGCCGATAATTACTTGGCCTGCACCTTATGCCTTTTTTAAACAACTGAACTACATTTGCAACCCTCCAATCCCATGGTTCCACACCCTTCTCCGTAATCTTTGAAAAATCACTGTCAGTACCCCTGCTATTTGCTCCCTGACCTCCCTTAATATCTTGGGAAAAATCTCATAAGGACCAGGAGGCTGTCCAACTTTATTGACCTTAGAAGCTCTAAAACCCTCACTTTACTAATCCCTATCCTCTCCATAACTAAGCCATTTGTCTCACTTAACTCGTATAGCTCAATGTCCCTTCCCTCGTGAATACGGACAAGAAAAAAAATGTTAAATATCTCTCCCATCTCATATAGTCCACCAGTACCATCATCCAGGGGACCAACTTTAACCTTAACCCTCCTTTTACTGTTCACGTGTATGTAAAACCCTTTGGATTTACTTTTACCTTATTAGCTATGGACTCCTCATGCCTTCATTTTGCCTTTCGAAATTTACTCTTTTAATGAATTTGTGGCCCTTTGTATGTCATATGTAAGAAGAAGGTACTGATAGGATGGTGATTTGAAAAGGAGATCAGGCTGAAACAATTGAAGACTGGAGTTTGTGGTTGATAGGAAACAAACAGATCCTGTCATCCTGGCAATGAGATAGAATGATGTAGTTCATAAACTTGTGGTGCTATTGGATCTTGTGTCTAGGAAATATTATCAAGCATACATAAAAATAAGAAGAATGTGGACTATTTGACCTGCTTTACCATTCAATCTGCTCACAGCTGAGCATCTAAATTCAGTAAACTATGAAAATCATGGAGAGAAATGAACTGTGAACACTTTGGGCCAGGACTCTTTCTCAAGACCCTTTTTCTTGTTCCTGCTTTCTCCCTACATCACTTGATAATTTTAACCTGAAGCATTATATCCTGAAGATATTTAATTATGTGACCTCAACTGCCTCCTTTGGTAGGGAACTCCTGAGTTGTCCACTCTTGGGTGAGGATATCTCTACTCATTTTAGTTCTGGCATACAATAAAACTCAATGGTTTGGCATCTGGCTCAGCAGGTAATGTTTTCTGTGCTCTCTTCTGACCATGGGACTCCAATTCCCATGCTGCATTCGACTCACTGAAGCTTCAGTTCATGTCCTCCCATCCACTCACTGGGGCTTTGATTCCTGGGCTCCCTTTTGACTTGACAGGCCTTGTTCTTGTATTCTGCTTTCTCACTGAGACCTGGGTTCCCACATTCCTTATAAACTTACAAGTTTTACCAGGAAATTATAATTCTGTAACAAATGAAAAATGTGAAATAGATGTGTACAAATTTTGATATGACTACCATTCAATAGTTTGGATAAGGTGTTAATCCAGCCCCACCAAAGTGTGCTGGTTATCAGATTTTTTTTCTACTTTGTTGGGCTATGACCACCCTATCCTCCCCTCCCCCCACCTCCACCAATTCTTAACATTTCCATCATGGGGATAATCCTTCCTGCATCTCTTCTATCCACTTCTCTGAGGATTTTATTATGTTCAATGAGATCTCTTCTTTTAAACTCCAGCCAGAGTAACAACATAAAAAGAAATGGGACCCTCAGGAATCAATGCAGTTACCTCTGGGTGGAGCCACAGGAGATGGGCAAGGCCCTCAATGAATACTTCTCCTCTGCTTTTTATTATGGAGAAAGACATGAGGAATGGGTTTCTTGAGACAGTCAATGGTAGCGTATTAAGAAGTCAGTATTACAGTTGAGGAGGTGCTGAAAATAAGAAAACATCCTGGTATAATCAAACCTATCCATGGACACTGGGAAGCTAGTAAGAAAATTACAGGTGTCATGGCTGAAATTTTGAGACATCATGAAATAAAGATGAGGTGCCAGAAGACTGGAGGGAGGCAAATGTTGTGGCTCTATTGAAGAGGGGCTGCAGGTAAAACTCAGGGAACGACAGGCCCGCAAGACTAATATTTGTGGTTGACAATTTCTTTGAGTCTATTCTTAGAGAAAAAGATGTTCTGGATAGATAAAAGCTATTGGGGACAGTCAACATGGTTTTATATGTGGGAGATCATGTCTCACAAATCTGACTGACATTTTTGACCAAGCAGGTTGATGAGGACATAGATATAGATGTTGTATATATGGGCTTTGGTAAGGAATTTAAAAATGTTCTGCACTGTAGGCTGTTCAGAAAGGTGAGATCTCATGAGATCCATGGAGAAATAGCAGAATGGATAGAAAATGGCTTCATGGAAGAAAAAAAGAGGGTAATAATGGAAAGTTTTCAAACTGGAGGTCTGTGACTTGTGGTGTGCCATAGAGTTTGGTGTGTGGGTGATAAAGACTAAATCCATTTGATTCACTCTAGAAATGCCTTATGTGGTTATTTTGTTGTGTCCACTGCGATTTCAGTGGCCACAATTGGTGACCTTGATGAGTCCAAAAACATATAATTGGACAAACATGGACTCTGCAGCTGTTGCTGTGAAGCTGCTGCTTTTCTGGATAGTGGAGCCTGAACCCTGGTTCCAACAGGCTGAAGCACAATTTCACCTTCAAAAAATTGGATTAACACCACTCGTTATTATCATCTCATCAGTGCCCTGGACCAGGCCATTGCTAAGATGGTCGACGACCAGCAAGAATAACATTTTAGAAGCAATTTTGTTAGATGTATATGGTATGTCCTGTAGGGAAAGGGCAGCCAAACTACTACATCTCGATGGGCTGCGAGACTGCGCCCTTCAGAACTAATGGATGAAATGCTGTTCCTGGCAGCTAGCAAAAGACCCAATATGTTATTCAAGCAGCTCTTTTTTAGAGCGAATGCCAGATGATATTAGGCTCCTGTTTTCCAACTGTTCATTTGAAGACTCAAGGGCTGTAGCAGCAGAGGCAGACATTCTATTGCTGGTTAAAAAGCACAGCAAGGAAAGACAAGTCTGCACAACTAACCCCTCTGATATTGACCCCATGTCACACTCTAGTGCTCTTAGTACATCACTCTCTACAAGCAGGCAATGCCTCTAGACAAGCAAGCGGCCAGTGGACACCCCTTCATGGAGTTATTACCAAAGGTGTTGGAGAATAAATGCCCGTAAGTGCCTTCCACCTTGTCCATTTGCAGGAAACGCCAAGGCCAACCACCAGTAAGGGCTGCAGCAGTTGGTGAGAAACCTGCAAGCATTCTGTATGTATGGGACGAGTTGTCCCAGTGAAAATTTCTGGTGGACGTGGGTTCAGAAATTAGTGTATTTTCACCCACTGGTTTTGATGCACACCATCCTACCCCAGACCTGCAACTATGAACAGTTAACAGTTCCAACATTTCGACCTTTGGCACTAGGAAGATGAATTTCAAGTTTGAGAATCATCTTTATACTTGGCCATTTATTATAGCAGCAGTATCCTGACCTTTGCTTGTTACAGATTTTATTCGGGCTCATTCATTCCTCGTCAATTAAAAGAGCATCGGCTAATAGATGGAACTACTTTTCAGACTATTCCTCTGGCAGATGCCTATACACCTGCTCTGTGCCTCCAAATATTAAGTAAATCAGTGAATGAATTCTCCAAGCTGTTGGAAGGTTTCCCTGAGATTAATACGGTATAATTTTTTGCCTCCTCTACAAAGCACAGAGTTACTCGCCACATTTGTACTAAGGGCCCTCCTATCCATGGTAAAGTGCGCCACTTGCCTCCAGAGAAGTGATTTTAGCGAAGGAAGAGTTTGCCAAGATGGAGGAACTAGGTATAATGGATTAGTCTGACAATTCCTGGGCATCCCCATTACATATGGTCATGAATCACGATGGAGGATGGCAACCTTGTGGAGATTACAGGTGGCTTAACAACATCACCATCCTGGATCGTTATCCGATACCTCATATTCAAAAATTCTTGGCTAAGTTTCATGGAGCAAAGATCTTCTCCAAAATAGATTAGATGCGAGGCCATCACCAAGTATTGGTCGAGCCAGAAGACATTCTGAAAACAGCAATAATTACCACGTTTGGGTTGTTCAAATTTTTACAAATGTCATTCAGTTTAGAGTCCATTCAATCATTTCAACAGGTAATAGATGCTTTAGGGTATGGTTTGACAAATGTCTTCATTTACCTTGATGACATTTTTGTGGCCAGTGGAACTAAGGAAGAATATTTGGAATGTCTTTGTACACTTTTTATTTATCTTCAAAAGTTTGGACTGACCATTAATCTTGATAAATGCATTTTTGGACAAGAAATGATTAATGTCTTGGGGCATAAAATTGCTCCAGAAAGTGTGACCCTGCTGTCATCCAAAGTTGTGGCCATTACCAAGTACTCAAGATCTGCTATGGTTAAAAGCCTACAAAAATTCTTGGGAATGATCAATTTTTACCTTCGGTTTCGTCTGAGAGCAGCTCATACCATGAAGTCTCTATTTGATTTACTGTCTGGAAATGTCAGAACCATCCATTGGATTGAAGAGGAAAATCATGCCTGCTTTAAGACTTAAGATTTGCTGACTCATGCCACAATGCTCAGCTACCCAGTTTTAAATGCAGCCATTGCCCTTTCTACAGATGCTTTTAGTATGGCTGTAAGAGGTGTACTTCATCAATATGTCAAAGGGCAATGGAAACCTTTAGCATTTTTCAGCCACCATCTTCATAAAGCAGGGAAGAAATACAGTGCTTTTGATAAGGAGCTTTTGGCCATTTACTTATCTATTTGATACTACTGTTATTTTTTTGGAGGGCAGAGATTTTTCAATGTACACTGACCACAAGCTCTTAGCATTTGCATTTTCCAGGGTCACAGAGCCCTGGTCAGCTCAACAACAATGGCAATTATCATTCATTTCAGAATTCTCCACAAAAAAAAACTACATATTTCAGGAAAACACAATGTAGTAGCTGATGCACTTGGCCACTCTGTTCCACTCAGGGTTTCATCTGTAGATCATGGCTTTTGCCGTGGTCCAAGAACATGACCATGAGACAAATGCTTATCGGACTTCAATCACAAACCTGCAATTGAAAAATGTCCAGCTTGGAGTTAATGGCAAACTACTCTGTGATATATTAATGGGACCCCCATGCCCAGTAGTTGTGACATCATGGAAATATCAAGTATTCGACTCTGTGCATGGTCTCGCATGTCCACTGATTAGATCAACAGTTTGTATAATTTTGGATAGGTTTGTGTGGCATGGTCTTAAAAAAGATGTTACCAAAATGATGAGGTCCTGTATTGCCTGCTAAAAAGCAAAAGTTCAATGACATACTAAGGCACCACTGCAGTCCTTCCCGGCAGTTACTCGGCATTTTGCTCACGTCTACTTGGACATCGTTGATCCGCTTCCTGTTTCAAGGGGATAGTTATCTTTTTACAGTATAAACATGCTTACACAGTGGCCCAAGGTCATGCCTATAGTAGATAGTACTGCAGACACTTGTGTTCAGGTGTTCCTCAGTTCCTGGGTGTCTTGTTTTGGTTTACCGGCACATTACCTCAGTTAGAGGACCACAATATACTTCCTCGTTCTGGAAGGCCTTGTCTCTCTTGCTCAGTACAATTTATCATATGAATGCCCATCCGCAGACCAATGTAATGATCTCAAGTCAGCCTTGTTGGCACAATTAGAGGGCCTGAACTAAGCTGATGAGCTGCCCTGGGTATTACTGAGCATTAGAACAACTCTAAAGGAAGACGTCCAAGCTTCATCTGTGGAGCTTGTGTACGGCACACTGTTGGTGATTCCAGGGGAGTTTGTCCCCTACCATTCTAACTCCAGCGATGATCCTAAGAAACTGTTGACCAGGCTAAAGGAGACTGTAGGAAAATTGACCCTTATACCACCATCAACACATGGAGAATACTCTTCTTTTGTACCCGAAGATATCAAAAACTGCAAAAATGTCTTCATCCGATTTGGAACACTTGGTTAACCTTTGCAGACACCCTACAAAGGACCTTATAGGATACTCGGACAAACTCAGTCAACCTTTATTTTGGATACTGGAGGGAAGCCATATTCTTTCACTATTGACAGGCTTGAATCAGCTCATGAGGACGTCTTTCCTCCAACAGTCCGTTGCACCTAAAAGACAAACAAACCCTATCTGCTGGTTCGGGGGGGGGTGGGGGGGGGGTGTAGTGGCACTACAACTCACAGGAGGTATTGAACTGGCCAAGTGACATCAGTGTGGGATGACGTCAACACATGTCAAGCGTGTGTTTTTGGCTTTTAAAAGGTTGCGCAGGTATCACTCTAAAAACATCTTGTGTGGTTATTTTGTCATATCCACTGTGATCCCAGTGGCCACAGTGTGTTGAAAGTGGTGTCACAGGTAGTTCAGAAGGTCAAAAAGGTTTCAGTGCACTGACCATCCATCAAATTATTGTATACAGACATTGGAAAGTCATGTGCAATTGTGTGGGACATTGGTGAGGCCCAATGTGGAGTATGTTGCTCAGTTTTGCTCACAGTAGTGCAAGAAAGATGTTGTCAAACTGTAAATGGTACAGTGAAGGTTTATAAGAATAATGCTATGACTCTGGGTGAGTTGGGGTAGGGGTGCTAAGCTATAGGGGGAGTTGGGGAGGTTAGGCCTTTATTGCTTGGAACACAGGAGGATGAGGGGTGATCTCATAGAGGCATACAAAATCAAGAGAAGAATAGATCAGATAAATTCAAGAGTACTTTTGCTCAGAGTCGGGGAATCAGTGACTAGAGGACATAGGTTTACGTTGAGGGGGAGAGAATTCTCAGGATTGTGAGAGTGTGATGAGGAAAACAAATTTGGAGGGGGTCCAAGAAGTAACAGGATCACATTTACATACTCAGACCAAGAAACTACACATGCTACATATACATTGGATGCAGCTTAACAACTCACAGGAGGTATTGAACCGGCCAAGTGACATCAGTGTGGGATGACACTGGTCCTGATAGATTACTACTAATTGCAGTTCTCAGATCTAAACCCAAGATCGAAACAAACAGTATCTGCCACCCCTCACACATGAGCAGGGCACAGCACCTTGATTAGCTACAGAATGCAACTACACTGATAAAAACTAATAAGGCCCAACAGTCCTTCTTAGGAATGGACCATAATAGCCCCCTACCCTATACCTGCACACAACTTACAATTGACTCTCCAGCGTTGTCCATGGCAGGCAACCTGTAGTGGGGTTAGGGGTTGTTCCCAGGATAAAAAGAGAAAGTGTTGTTCCACATGGTGTTCCTTGGGTTGGCTCCGTTATGTCCAAATGAGGCAAGGTATTCAAGAAAGCCAAACATAACATAGGCTCAGTTGTGGGTGGATCTAACCTTGATTGATATGGGAAAATTAATTTTGATCTCTTGGTCAGATGACCCTCCAGGAGTAAGCACATGGGAATTCCTTTCTTCAGAGCAGTTTCCTGTCCAACCAGTTGATAATCCTCTGGATAACAGAGGGGTAAGTTTCTTTTTTACACAGGGTGGTGGGTATGTGGAATGGGCATCTGGAGGAGGTGGTTAAGGCAAATGTGGGCAGATGGATCTAGTGTGGGTGGGTCATTTTGCTTGGTGTGGGTATTGATCTGAAGGGCCTGTTTCCATGCTGTTTGCCTTTGACTGTATGTCTTCAACTCATTAAAGTCCCATTGTCCCAATACTTCTTTCAAGAGAACATTCCAGCTAACAAAGGAATTGATCTGGTGAACCTTCATCCAGAGCAAGAAAACCCTTCGTCAGATAAGGAGACCAAAATTGTACACAATGTTGCACTAAATTTTCATTAACATATCCCCGCTTCTGTACTCAGTTCTGCAGGCTATGAAAGCCAATGTTTGCCTTCCTGACCTACAGCTGCACTTGTATGGCAACATTCATACATTGGTGCACAGTGTATTTTTGCACCTCTGACCTTCCTAATCAATTGCCATTCAGATAATGATCTGCTTTCTCGTGTTTGCTACCAACCTGCTCAATCTTGCATTTATTCACATGATACTGCAATTGTGGTGCATTTTCCCCTCCCTCAAGCTGTGCAAATCACTCTGGAGTATTTGTGCATCCACCCGACAACACAAACTCTCACTTATTTCATGTTACCTGCAGATATTAGATTTAATTCCCTCATCTAAATCATTGATCTATATACTGCAAGTAGCTGGGATCTAAGCCACTAGCACCACAGCAGTGGAAAAAAAGAATAATTTATTCCTACTCTTTATTTTTGCCATCCTCCAAACAATTCTCTACTCAGATAATAAAGGTAGATGCTGGAAATCTGAAGTGGGATGGGAAAGTGACATAAAATGGGGATTTATAGGTAGGATGGAAAAGCTGACTGAAAAACAATATGGAGTGATCCTTCAAAATGCTGGATGAGGAATGTTATCTAATGGAATATTGTTGGAGCTGGTAGAAATTGTGAAAGGTGATAGCAGATGCTGATAAGGGCTTAAGGTAGGGTTCAGGGGAACTTGGATACTTTCCTCTCAGGTGGAGAGGAGGTGAGAGAAAAAATGTGGTCAAGGGCTCTGCCCATCTGGTTGAGGAAGAAGGTGGGTATTTCAGAGACAATTGTACAGGATGTCTTCTTTTTCGATAAAGTGCCACAGAGACAAAAGAACCGAGAGGCAGTGTAGGAGGAAATCTAATTAAGATAGCTGAGTAGTCTGTGGGCATATATTGGATGCTTGGATTAGACACTCTCTTAAATGAGCGATCCAGAAAGGGAAGAGTCAGAGACGGAACATGTGTGAAAACTAGCTGCTTAAATATTGACAATGTTTCATTGAAAATAAATGCAACAACTCAAAATGATAACCTGTTCATTTGAAGTGGGATTTCTTACATAATGAGGCCAATTAGATTTGGGAGTTTTTTTTGCACAAGATAATTTTCAAAAGCAAAACATGCTCATCTAATGAGCTTTTGTATTTGTCACAATGAATTGTACATATTTTTATTTGATTATGAATAGTAAATTATAATCTAAAACTCAGTTTTCTTTATTTTTCAAAAAAATAGGCAAAATACCCATGTTTGTTATAATAAATTAATTTGAAGCAGATTTACAGAGTTCATTCTTCGACTTGTAGTTGCTGATTGATGCATGATCAATTACACAAAGACTGAAGCTGCCGAGACTGAAGGCTTTTATTTACAAGGGATGGACACCATCCCTGTGTTGGTTTCACAACATTTTCCACCTCCTTTGAAAAGAAAGTCCCCGATGTGTGGTGTAGTCAGCCACCCCTCATAAGTTCAGTCTGTCCAGGGGTCTTCTTTGGTGTTGTGACCAGTGAGTCTCTGTCTGGAGGTCTGTAGTAGTCTCCATTGGTTTCAACTGACCCATCCTGGTTGACCTGGCAGAGGTACTTGGCTGGAATGGGGGTGGAGGTGTGCATTGACTGTCAGGTTGGCAGGGGTAGTGAGGGTTGGGAAGATGGGCCCTGGAGGGATGGAAGGGAATACCTGTCAGATGGTTGGGAGGGGTCAGATGCTCCTGCAAGTGCCAGGTCTCAGATAGATACTGGGCTCTCGCACCCGTCCGGGCCACATAGGCGTACTGTGGGTTTGAGTGGAGCAACTGGACCTTCTCAACCAAAGGGTCAGATTTATATGTCCTCACATACAGGACTGTAGAACTGACCTGGGGAACATCAGCCAGGTAGGTAGGGTGGTTCCTGACTCTGATACCCTAGGGAATGTAAACAGTCTCTCATAAGGTGTCCCATTGGTGGCCATACACAGGAGTGTAGAGGGCTTCTGGGAAAACCTCTTGCCAGTGGGGGACAGGGAGGCCCTTGAACTTCAAGGCCAGTAGTATTACCATCCCGCTCCACCTGGCCATTCCCTTTGGGGTTATAGCTGGTGGTCCAGCTAGAGGCAATGCCTTTGGACAGCAAAAATTGATGCAGCTTGTCGCTCATAAAGGACAAACCCCTGTCACTGTGGCTGTAATAAGGGATCTGAAAATGGTGAACAAGTTGTTCAGAGCCTTTATGATGGTAGCTGCAGTAATGTCTGGGCAGGGGTTGGCAAAGGGGACATGAATACTCATCGATGATGATGAAATACACGTTCCGGATCATGGAAGGTAGGAGTCCTTTAAAGTCCATACTTAGGCATTCAAATGACGAATGGGCTTGATCAAGTGTGACAAGTTGGGCTGGTAGAAGCATGGTTTTCACACTGTGCAGACCTGCCACTTTTTGGTCAGTGTCCTGATATTCTCAATGGAGTAGGAGAGATTATGGGTCTTGATGAAATGGAAAAAAAAGGGTGATTCTAGGGTGGCAGAGGTCATCGTGCAGTGCCTGCAGTCAATCCATCTGCGCACTGGCACACGTCCCCTGAGACGGGGTATCCGAGGGCTTGTTGAGCTTTCCGGGCCGGTACATTATGTCATAATTGTAGGTGGAGAGCTTGATTCTCCAACTCAGAATTTTATCATTTTTGATTTTACCCGCTGCTGGTTGTTGAACTTGAAGGCAACTGCCCGGTGATCAGTCAGCAGGGTAAAATACTTACTGGAAAATTAATGCCTCCAGGTGCCATATTGCTTCATTAATAGCCTGGGCCTCTTTCTTGATGGAGGAGTGCTTGACCTCGTGGCCCTGGAGGGTGTGCATTTATATTTAATAAAACATGCAAAGGGCCTGCCCGCCTGGTTAAGTGTGGTGACCAGAGCAAAGTCTGACGCATCACTCTCCATCTGGAATAGGATGGATTCATCGACTGCATCCATCGTCGCCTTTGCAAAGTTGGCTTTGATCCAGTTGAATGCCTTGTGGGTTCTGCCAAAAGGGGGAAAATGGTGGCCATGATGAGAAATCAAGCCTTCTCCGCATAGCTGTGGACTCATTATCTGTAATAAGAGAAAAATCCCAGGCACCTTTCAAGGCCTTGAGGCAGTGAGGAAGTGGAAGTTTTAACAGGGGGTGCATGCAATCTGGGTCAGGGCAACACAGCCTAGTATAGCCAGGTGACACACTTCCCTGTGTTGTACATCAAATTGATGTATTTTGTGGAGTGGAGTAATTTCTGGAGGTTCCCATCATGGTCCTGCTGATCATGGCCACAGATGGTGATTGGCAAGGTATGGGAAAGTGGTCCACAGCCTGTGTTCTATCTCCCTCTGAAAGATTGAGACTTCATTTGTGACTCCAAAGGGGACCCTCAGGAAATTATAAAGCTGGCTATCCATCTCAAAGGTGGTATACTGGTGGTCTTTGATGTAAATGGGGAGCTGGTGGTTTGCAGATTTAAGGTTTATGGTGGAGAGCGCCTTGTATTGTGCAATCTGGTTCACTATGTTGGCTATGCAGAGCAGGGGGTATACATCCAGCTGGGTGAACCTACTGATGTTCTGGGAGTATCAATGATCATCTGATGTTTCTCCTCACTCATCGCCACAACTACCAAGGCTCTCCAGGGGCTTGTACTCTGTTCTATCATCCTCTCAGCGAGGAGACATCTCACTTCTGACTTAATAAATGCCCAACTTTTAGTGGCGATGGACTTACAGTCAGAGGTGAGATTAGCGAACGGGTAGGGAAGCGATCTGGAGCATGGAGAGACTGCATGTCGAATGCCGTGGTTAGGTTTGGGCTGATAGTCAATCACGTGGTGAGGAAGTGGTGAGCGGTCTAAAAACTGCTCATTGCAGACTGTGAGAGAAGGGTGGGGCCCATCATGGTGACACACTTCATGTTACACTGGAAGTCTAATCCCAGTAGGAAGGGTGCACAGAGCTGTGGCAGTACGAGGAGTGTAATATCATGACATACCATGCCCTAGACAGTCAGTGTTACACAGCAACTGCTACAAATCTCTGCCGAGTGAGATTTAGACCATGGAGATACTGTGGCTTCCGGGCTTCATCCTGATGGAGTAGTGTTGTGCAGTGTCTGGGTGAATGAAGCTTTCAGTACTTCCACTGTCGAATAGGTAAGCGGAGGAGCAGCTGTTTACCTGGATGTCCATCGGACATGGAGAGTTTATGGGGTCTGTCCTGATCCAGGATTACTGATGCCAGTGTCAGCTCATTGCCTAAGGAGTTCAGTTGACTGCCAGCTGTCTGGTAAGCCGGTGCCCGAGATGGCGGCCCCCATGGTGTGCATGCGGTCTCATCGTTGATCGACAGAAGAGAAAGGGGAGAAGGCTGATGTAACGTCATCGCATGCAGTTGGAGCAGTCGGTGTCCCTGGCAGGACAGTGCTTTCTTGGGTGCTTAGCCTGCCCACAGAAGTAGCACATCAGGTGGTTGCTAACAGCAGCAGTAGTCAGCTCAGGACGGGAGTGAGCTTGCGATCCCACCTCCCAAGATGGCAGCCCCATGTTCCCCACGAGGAGGATGCATGTTTGCTGGAGGACAATTCAACATTGTGGATGGCTACCTCTAGAGTGTTTGCCTGTTCGATGATTTGAGGTAGCCTCAGTAATCTTTGTTTGAGTAGCCTCTCCCTCATGTAGTCAGAGCAGACGCCTGTGTAACGGGTCTCTGATCAGCAGCTGTGTGTGCTGTTCAGCAGTTGCAGTCCCTTGCAAGCTCCAGCAGAGCCCTGACAAAGTTATTGAAGGTTTTCCCCAGTCGATGCCTGTGTGAGTGGAGTACGTGCTGTGCATTGACCTCATTCACCTGCACTTTATACTGGTCCTTTAAGGTGTTCATTATGGCTCCTTGTGTCTGGAAGTCCCAGACCATCTGGTAGACTTAGTGCCTGATGTACGAGAATAATAGATGGAGCTTGTCCTCATCGTCCTGGATAGCTGCGGAGGCTGTGAGGAACTTTTTTGATACAGCGACACCAGGGCACGAACTTGTCAGCTGCCTCAGGTTCCCTTGGGTCGATTTCTAGGTGATACAACTTAATATTCTTGTCCATATTTCAAAAAACATTCTCGCAAATAAAATAGATGCACAATCAATTGCACAAAGGGCTTCTGGTTTCCTCCTACTGTTCGAAACGCACTGAGGGTATAGGTTAATGGGGTGTAAATTGAGCAACATGGACTCATGGCCCAAAAGTGCCTGTTAATGTGCTGTATGTCTAAATTTAAATCCTGTTCACAAAAATATTTTGAGGAAGGAAATCCATCACTAATGCATGCTCTGGCCTCTGTTTTCAGACAGCCAGTGTGGTTGAGTCTTAACTTACTCTTTAGTTCAGTGCTAAACTGAGGATGGATAATAAATGGCAGCATTTCCAATTATGTCCACATCTCATGAATGAACAGGTTGCCGAAACTGAAGGATTTTATTTGCAAGAGATGGACAGCATCCCTGTGTTGGTCGCTCACATTGACCCGGACTCATATTGGGAGCAGGCATGTGGCATAACAGCCTTAATGAGGAAGAAAGGGGGAGAAGTCATGAGCCGGCCAGTGAGAGCAGGGTCCACTAGGAAAGGTCATGTCATTTACATATTCAATAGTGGTTTCACCACACTGATGCTTCAAGGTTTGCAACAAACATAAAATAAACTAAGACACCCATACACACCTTCCTTTATTCTTTGTCCATTTGATACTGGATAGGGATGAACATGAATTTATTGTTGGATAGAACTTTGTCAGGAGGGTAGTTTTTAAGATCTGATTGGTTGTTGCAGGTCCTGTTTAAAAACAATCAGAATGTTTTCTCTGCCCTGTTAGTTCTTGTTTTATTAACTCTGGCTGGATGGTTTTGTAATCAGCAAAATAGCTTTTTTTTAAATTACAAATGGCTGCTTAATTGTTAGAAATATAGTAACCATAACGAGCATAATTATGGAAACTCAGTGGGAGAATCATCTAACTGTAGAATAATTCAATTTGAGAACAGTCCAACATTGGAGAAATCCAAAGGGAGAGTTTGCTATGTATAGAGTAATGTATTTGGAGAAAAATTAATTATAATATAATCTACCTAGAAAGCTATTTTAACTGTCAGCTAAGCTAATAGAAAAGATATGTAAACAGATTAATCCATCTTGGGTAGAATGTAAACTGGGGATGATCCCATTGGAAATTGTGGATTTATTAGGGTAAGGAATAATCTAGCTATGAAACTATTCATCTGCACAATAATCTGACTGGAGATTTTCTGAATAGAAGAAACTACCAGTTGAATTAATTTGGATGGATCTAACCATTAGAACAGCAATCCCCTGAAGAAGAAATCGAAATAATGAATATGATAACTGGAATAACCCCTCTGAGAAAGAATCTAATTCTGGAGTCATGAAAATCCATTGAAATTTTCAAAAATCCCAGTAAACTCAATAACAATTGCTGAGAAACCATTAGAGTTTCTTAAAATCCCTTCCCAGAGCAGTTAGCACAGCGCCAGCGATCGGGAATGGGATTTAAATTCTGTGCTGTCTGTAAGGAATTTGTATGTTCATCCCATGTCTATGTGGGTTTTCCCCAGGGCTTCCGGTTTCCTCCTACTGTTCGAAACGTACCAGGGGTATAGGTTAATGGGGTGTAAATTGAGCAGCGCAGACTCATGGCCCAAAAGTGCCTGTCTAAATTTAAATCCTGTTCACAAAAATATTTTGAGGAAGGAAATCCATCACTAATGCATACTCTGGCCTATATGTTTTCAGACAGCCAGTGTGGTTGAGTCTTAACTTACTCTTTAGTTCAGTGCTAAACTGAGGATGGATAATAAATGCCATCATTTCAAATTATGTCCACGTCATGAATGAACAAGCATTGAATGCCAATGCCAATTAAGTTATACATGCAAATTCAGCCTTTGGAATGGAAGGACAAATTTGGGAGAGCTAGCATCGCTTTCCACATGATAAATCATATTTTACAAATTTGATTGAGCTTTTGGATGACAAGAGCAGGGTGGAAAATGTTATTTTGGTGGATTTTAGCAGGACCTTTGACAAGGTCCTGTATAGTAGTCGAGTCCGGAAGAACAGATTGCACAGTATTCAAAATTATATGACTAGTTTGATACAGAATCAGGTTCAGGATAGGAGTCAGAATGTGGTAGTGGATGGTTGTTATTCAAACTGAAGGTCTGTGAACAGTGCTGTGCTCCAGTGATTGGTGTTGGGTCCCCTTTGTTTCTCATTTACTTTAGTGACTTGGATGGCAATGGGGTTAATGTGGCGGCCCACCACCGCGGAGATCAAGCGGTAGTAAACAGCAGCACAACACACTGTAACACGTCCCTTAACACAGTGAATCAACACGGTTGAATGCTGGAGCAGTATAAGACCAGCAGCCCTAAAGTGGCACTGGCCAAGCTGCCCAGCTAACAGATCAATAACAGGCTGGCGAAGAAGGGTATTCACATTCAAGGATGTACCCTGCCCCGCCCCCATATTGTTATTCATGCGGCTGATGTCTGCTAATCAAACAAATGGTGAGAACTCCAACTATATAAAAGGAGTCTTTCCAGCCTCAATAAATCTGATCTTAACCTCCCACACTGCAAATGTGTGTGTTTCTTTGTAGCAGTTGGCTACATTAGCATGATTAGTAAGTTTCCAGATGACACCAAATGTGGTAGTATAGTGGAGAGTGAGCAAGGTTATCTGAGATTAAAAGATTGGAGATAAACTGGGAAAGTGGGCCAAGGAGTGTGGATGAAATGTAACTTGGATAAGCCTGAGATGTAGCATTTTGAAAGGTTAAACCAGGATAGGAATTTTGCAGTAAATGATTGGACCTTGCAGAGAGTTGTGGAACAGAGAGACCAAGTGGTACTTGTTTCATCTTGTATTCGTATGTGTGAGTTCTTAGACAACATAAAGGTTCCTTTAAAGTTGTTGTAAAAAGCCCATGAGACCTGCCATGAGGCTGCAAGCCTCCATTACAGATCTCTCATACTGCAGTCTCTCCTTCTGTGTGAGCCTCCTGCTGGCAGCCAAGAATAATCAAAGAGGAACTATAATCCTTAAGACATTGGGAGTAGTAAATGCAAACATGATCACTATAATTTCAGTACAGGTATGTAGTTGCCTGAAAGAGGAAGCACTGATAGACAGGGTGCTGAAGAAAACATTTGAAATGCTTGCCTTCATCGATCAGTATATTGAGTAAAAGAATTAGAATATCATGTTACAACTGCACATGATGTCGATGAGATCAAACATGGAATACTGTGCACACTTTTGGTCACCAAGTTATGGGAAATATGTTATTCAGTGAAAAAGGGTGCAGGAAATTGGTGGGCTTGACTTTTCAGATGTTGGATTTTTTTAAATGGTTGCTAATATTTTGGGATTTTCGACATGATGCATGGGAGGCAGAGGGATGACCTCATATAGATGTATAAAATCATGAGGAATATGGACAAGGTAAGTCAGTCATCACTGGCATTTCCCTAGGATAGGGAGTCAAAATGTAAGGTGAAGGGGACAGTTTTAAAAGGGACCTGAGACATTTTTGTCACAATGGGTATGTAGAATGAACTGCCAGAGGAAATGGTAGAGGCAGGTACAATTACAATGCTTATGGATAGGAAAGGTTAAAGGGCTTATGGGCTAAATGCAGGCAAATGGGATTGGTTTAGATTAGATTAGATTATTGTCATTGTGCCAAGTACAGATACAAAGCCAATAAATGAAATTAGCATCTAATCAACAAAAGTACAAAGAATGCTGCTTTTGCAAGTAACTGTGAATAAAAGGAAGCACTTCAGCAAACAAACACGTATAAAAGTACTGACAATGGGTCAAGTACTGCTCAGGACTTAGCAGGATCACAGCTTCAGGAAAGAAGCTTTTCCTGAGCCAGCTGGTTCAGGTGTGGAAGCTCCTGTAGTGCCTACTAAATATAAAGAGAGTAAAAAGTCCAAAGTTAGGGTGAGATGCATCCTTGATAATGCTTTTCACACTGCCTTGGCAGTGTTTCTGATAGATGTTCTCAATGGGGGGCAATTGGGTGCCGATAATCTGCTGGCAGTTTTCACCACCCACAGGAGTGCTTTATGGTCCGATACAGGACGATTGCCATACCACACTGAGATGTCATAGGTTAGTGTGTTCTCAATAGTACAGCGGTAAAAAATCATCAGTATCCTGGGACAGAGCTTTCTTGATGCTCTGCAGGAAATAAGTGCGATGTTAGAGGGACAAATTGATTAGAATGGACAAGTTTGGACTGGAGGGCTTGTTTTAGAGTGTAATCTGATTCTGACTTCATTTCTTTATCACTGTGCATTTGGTATTGAAATTTATGCCAAATGTTATTCGAACACAGTGAGATATTTCTAATTGCATTTTTATTTACTTTTGAATAGGTTTCATTTTAAATGATCCTGCATTGTTCAGGGTTTAATTATTAATAAATCGTAAAGGTCTAATTTTAAAAATGTGCTGTTGATGTGCTCTTATTGCATTAGAAATTGATCTGCTAATCTTTTATTTCTGTGTTTAATCTCCTTGATGATGAAGCAAGTCATCTTTTTAATTTTGAAAGGACTGATCTTAAAAATAGTACCATCAAATCACTGACAATTGAGAGAATAAATGAAAAAGTAGGAAAAAATTCAAATGTCAACCATCTATAATCAAATGTCTCTAAATTGAATAGGGCTCATTAAGGTGTTTAAATGGTTTAATAAGCAGCAGACTAACACTTTGTTCAGGGGCTGGATCCTGTAAATTGCAGAAGTGCATGTATGCCACAGTACAGATTATTCATGGGACAGGGTGATTCCAACTGCAGGTTATGCAACATGACTGGTGTTTTTGAGGAATAGATAGGCTCAGTACTGGGATCACGGGCAATGTGGAATATTAGAGTGGAGCGATAAAGTGAGCAGTCTGAAGGGATCTGAGTGTGAAAGTCATGTGAGGGTAGCACAGTAGTGCAGCTAGTAGAACTGTTCCTTTATTGTGCCAGAGACCCAGGTTGAATCCTGACTACCGTGCTGTCGGTGTGAAGATTGCACATGGTCCCTGTGACTGCATGTTTCATCCAGATTTCTCTCCCATCCCAAATGCATGCAGGTTGGTAAATTAAGTGGTCACTTTAACTTGGTTTTAGTGTGTAAGGTGAGGGGTAAAATCTAGGAGGAGTTCAGAAAATCCAAAGAATTTAAAAAAAATGAAAATGTAAAGTGGACAGATGATAGCCAGCAAACACCTAGTGGAATATGGGATCTGTTTATTTTTGTCTGTATCTCTCTATGATTCTGCAAGTATTTGAGAATGCAACTTTCAAGTCAATGGGAAGTTTGTGGCCAGGGTTGGAATATAGATGGGGAAAGACTTAATCCTGAAAAGAGGCCCTAAGTGGGTGGAAATTGTGACTAAGTGTTTGGATCCATGATTAGTAGCCAAGGCAACAATATTTTACTTGAGGAGAGAATGCTGAGGTGAGTTCAAAGTCACATGACATGAATCTACTTTCAGTACTGCTGAATCCTTATAAATGCTAATTCTGTATGAATGGCCTCCACCATCCACAAGCTGTACACAGGACAGCAAAAATCATTGAAATTATGTATAAAAAAAATCATGGAACAATGTGAAACATGCAGTATGGCTACAGGCTTCTACATGAACTGAATTTCCAGATGCATGGAAAACTGAGAATTACAGGCTTGAGTCTTAATCCATAATGTTCCTTTGCAATGATAACTGAAATTGAATTTTATACTGGCATGTCTTTGAATATCAACACTAATCTTACAATTTTCCACATCCTTCTCCTTGCTAAATACCAATGTGAAGTTCTCTTGAGGAATTGACCCATTTCCTCTGGCCCCATGCATGAATTCTCTCCTTTGACCTCGAGTGGAACAATATCCTTTCCCTACTTACCCTTTTGCTCCTAATACATGTATAAAATGCAATGGACTCTCTAAGCCCTCCTAACTTCTGTTATTTTATATTATTAATATGACCCAAGGACCTTATCTGATTTTAACTCCAAAACCTTCAGTCTTTTTGACTAAACTTGCAATATTTCTTATCATCCAAAATCCCAAACTTTTCCATCCACTACTTTTATTCTCACACGAACAAACATGCCCTGAGATCTAATCAACTGAACTTTCAAAGACTCCCACATGGCTGGTAGATTTATCCCCAAGTACCTGCTCTCCAGTTCTTGTTTGTGACTAAGCTAATTGGCTATTCCGAAATTTGGCACTTTTACCTGAGGACTTGTCTTGCTTGTCCTGATCCATAGGTATTTTAAAACTTACAAAATTTTGATTGCTGTTCCTCACTTAATCATCTGGCTAAGGTCAATCACCAATATAAGATCTTACTTGGTACCATCTCTAGTTGGATAATCACCATATTTTTTTTCAAGAAACCCTCTTGGATGCAGCTAATATTATTTTTTCCCCCATCAAAGCTTCCTGTACTAAAGGAGTCCTAATCAATAGTGACGGAACTTAACATCATTAGTTATAATAACTCTATTGTTTAACTCTCTCCATGATTTGCCTGGATATCTGTTCCTTAAGCTTCTGCAGACTAGTTGGAGGCCAAGAGTGGTAATTGAACATTAGTGTTGCCCATATGACTTCAGAGGATGAACCCTCCTAAGTGTGCCATGTAATGCACTTTCTTGACATGCTAATGACCACCGCCAGTGGGCTGATATCGCCTCAAACCGTGCATCTTGGCGCCTCACAGTTCGGCGGGCAGCAACCTCCTTTGAAGAAGATCGCAGAGCCCACCTCACTGACAAAAGACAAAGGAGGAAAAACCCAACCCCAACCAACAAATTTTCCCTCGCAACTGCTGCAACCGTGTCTGCCTGTCCCGCATCGGACTTGTCAGCCACAAACGAGCCTGCAGCTGACGTGGACATTTACCCCTCCATAAATCTTCGTCCGCGAAGCCAAGCCAAAGAGAATGACATATACACAGTTATTAGAGTTGCTGCACATAAAAACCTCACACTCTACTCCTTCCTCAAGTTCTGCATTAACAATATTTCACAGGTTTCTTATTTCCAACCAGAAAGGGAAAATAAGTAAATGAATTCAGAATTTAAATGGAGAAAACCTGCAAATTGCTTGAAAAGAAAAGAAAATTCAACTCAAAAAGTAGCATAAATCCAACTTGTGCTTCCAACAAGCTGTGGCAGGGAATGAAAAGATGCAGGGAAAAGGAAGGGTTCTTCCAGATTTATTGAAAGGGACTTGAAAGTCATGGCACACCTCCACATATTCCAACATTTACACAAAGTGTTAATTGCACTCCCAGTTCTCTCACCATGCCTTCATACATTCCCTTCTCTTTCACATTCACCCCACTGTCATCCTACCATTGTTATTTTACCACCCCCACAAGAGATAAAACTTCAAAAGGAAAATAAAATGATTAATTCACATCCTTCACCTCTACAGGCTAACAAAGAGATGGGAAGGGAAGGTGGGAAGATAATCACAAGGCAAATGGGCTTCACCAAGCACCTTGTCTTTTGGAGGGTAGCAGTCAGATTCCAGCCTACCTTGGAAATAATTTCTCTTGCATCAATTCCAGGTCAAAAGTAGAGGAATGGGAAAGGTGTTAAAGCAAGGGTTCACCACTCAAGTAACAGGAATAAGTAAATCACAAAAATCTGTAGACACCATAGTGGAAGTAAAAACACAAAATGCCGGAGAAGCTCAGCAGGTCAAACAGTGTCCTTCATCTAGCAAAGGTAAAGGTATATAACTCTTTGGCTTGGCTTCGCGGACGAAGATTTATGAAGGGGGTAAAAAAGTCCACGTCAGCTGCAGGCTCGTTTGTGGCTGACAAGTCCGATGCGGGACAGGCAGACACGATTGCAGCGGTTGCAAGGGAAAATTGGTTGGTTGGGGTTGGGTGTTGGGTTTTTCCTCCTTTGCCTTTTGTTCGTGAGGTGGGCTCTGCGGTCTTCTTCAAAGGAGGTTGCTGCCCGCCAAACTGTGAGGCGCCAAGATGCACGGTTTGAGGCGTTATCAGCCCACTGGCGGTGGTCAATGTGGCAGGCACCAAGAGATTTCTTTAGGCAGTCCTTGTACCTTTTCTTTGGTGCACCTCTGTCATGGTGGCCAGTGGAGAGCTCGCCATATAACAGGATCTTGGGAAGGCGATGGTCCTCCATTCTGGAGACGTGACCCATCCAGCGCAGCTGGATCTTCAGCAGCGTGGACTCGATGCTGTCGACCTCTGCCATCTCGAGTACTTCGACGTTAGGGGTGTAAGCGCTCCAATGGATGTTGAGGATGGAGCGGAGACAACGCTGGTGGAAGCGTTCTAGGAGCCGTAGGTGGTGCCGGTAGATGACCCATGATTCGGAGCCGAACAGGAGTGTGGGTATGACAACGGCTCTGTATACGCTTATCTTTGTGAGATTTTTCAGTTGGTTGTTTTTCCAGACTCTTTTGTGTAGTCTTCCAAAGGCGCTATTTGCCTTGGCGAGTCTGTTGTCTATCTCATTGTCGATCCTTGCATCTGATGAAATGGTGCAGCCGAGATGGGTAAACTGGTTGACCGTTTTGAGTTTTGTGTGCCCGATGGAGATGTGGGGGGGCTGGTAGTCATGGTGGGGAGCTGGCTGATGGAGAACCTCAGTTTTCTTCAGGCTGACTTCCAGGCCAAACATTTTGGCAGTTTCCGCAAAGCAGGACATCAAGCGCTGAAGAGCTTGCTCTGAATGGGCAACTAAAGCGGCATCATCTGCAAAGAGTAGTTCACGGACAAGTTTCTCTTGTGTCTTATACTAATGTATGAGAAAATGCCAGAAAGTGTCCAAACGAAAAAGTAGGAGGGGGGTTCTGTAACTTTGTCTTTGCTACACAAAGAAGACCGTTTGACCTGCTGAGCTTCTCCAGCATTTCGTGTTTTTACAAGTAACAAGAATAGTCACTTCCAAATTACATCAAAAATCCAATGTCTGAAGCATTGTAATCTAGTAAACTCCACTTCAAAGTCTGAGTAACTAGATAGAGATGAGGTTTGATTTGCAATGGTATTACTGTTATTTATGATGCATATATAAAACAGGAGACAATAATCACATTGTTTCAAACAAATACACTACAAATATGAATTTATATCTCTGAAATAGGATGTTTGATTATTTTCACATCTAAAGTGTACTTATAAAAGATATTCAATTCAATGATATTTTCCTGTAAGTACACTCCTAAAGAGAGTTTATATAAATTAAATGGGCTGTTACATTATCTTTCATTCTCTAACTAAAATGAAAAAAAAACTTTTAGATCAGTGGCATACAACATTTTGCAGAGAAAGCCAAATTTATAATCCCAACCATTCACAAGAAATGGATTTTATTTTAACAATACATAATTAGATCTTGATATTTTTAGTTACGATTAAAGATACAAATGGTCTTGTTCTTTCCTGCCCCCATTGGTTACTTCTCCCAAATCATTTCTTCACTGCCAGCCTTGACCTGCTTGATGACTTCACTAACCTCTCACTGTTCCAGCCATTTCCCTCCCTTGCTACATCACCTTTGATATCTTCTAATCAACTTGCCATAAACCACCAAGCAAATCAATGGATTTTTTGAAGAGAGAAACAAGGTTAGTATTTCAGGTTACTGACCTTACATCAGAAGATTTTGACTGCTAGTCTGGTAATATATATTTTAAATGTGTTACTCTCCCTTGCTGTAACTACAATGTTGATTAGCCAAAATTGATGTTGAGCAGGTGCAGTCCAAAGTGTTCATGAGCTTCAGCAAAATTTGAATCTGATCCATGGAAATTGTGTTTTGTGCAAAGATAATAATTGTTTCCCCAGAAAATAGGAGAATTTGTGTCATACCAGGAGATGAATTTTAGGTATTATCATGATCCCACTAGCTGATGTTGAGGAATGTGGTACGTAGACACTCACTGGATCAATATCAGGCTATTTCATTCCCCAGCCTTTGCTTCTGAGCTCTCCGGGTCTGCTTCTTTTTGCTCCTCAATCTTTGCCACCAGTTCCTGAACTCACTTTGGCATGTTTGTGCTGTACCAGCAGATGAGGAGGAAGGTTTCACATCTCCTTGGTGTGACAGCCCTGGAAAACTTGAGCCTGTGATATATTATTATTCAGAGAGATCAAGCAGGATGAAATGTCTCTTCAGACTCTCATGGAGTAGGTTCTTTCTTGATGGATATGTCTTTGCTTCTTGTCCCAAGATCATGCAATCTACCTTGAATGGCTGATAACAGTTAACCCCTTTACAACATCAGCAATCGGGACTGGACCATAGTTCGAATCCCACGCTGACTGTAAGGAGTTTGTACATTTTCCCTGTATCTGTGTGAGTTTTCTCTAGGGATTTAAATTTCATTCCACCGTTCAAAATGTACTGGGGGTGTAGGTTACTGGGGTGTAAATTGGGTGGCATGAGCTCTTGGGCTGAAATTGTTGTATGTCTAAATTAAAAAAAAAAACATAAAATAAAATAAATGTAATAGACAGCTGACAGTGGGGTTCCAATTGATGCATTCATTACTTGAGAATCGTAGCAGCTACATGATGGAGAAAACACTTCCTGACCCTAATAATTTAGGAACCCTCCATCGGCCATGGATCAACCTGAAACTTGTTCTGAAGTTGTAGTGAGGTCTCTTAATTGCAACAAAGCAACTCTTAAAATAGCAAGGAAAGCAACTAATCAATATGGCTGAAGTGTCTCAAACCAGGATTTAACATTGAAGTGAAGCAAAGTTACTTCGCCGAAAGGATAATGAATATTTGGAATTTTGAACAATGTAATTTGGTGATGGCTCAGTCAATGATTATGTTGAAATATGACAGGTTAAGTCTTTCCAATTTTACTGAGACTGTTCCATTGTGGCTGTCAGTCAAATCTTTGAGTGTCAGGTTATCTCAGAAATATATATTTTGTGAACTCCTGTTTGTCTGATACTGGGAAAAGATTAGGCACATTAGTCGGATTCATGCATGGGAGTATTCCATACAATTTTGCAATAGGTGTGATTTCACCAAGAAATGGTACATACAGTGATTTGGCTCTGGATAAAATTAGGTATGGAGCCCAAAAGTGTTTGCAATATAACTGTTGTGGTCTCAAGAAGGCCTTGTATAATTGTGGTAAATTATCATTACCTTATATTTGTATTGTGGAGGGTTGAAAGAAACACCACCTGCCAATCAGGGTTTGGCCCTGCCCCACCTATCAAAGCACACCTGACCATTGGCCCCTTTAAGTGCCTTTGTACTTGGCCTTGGGCCATTGACAATTGTAATTGATTAGCCCTTTCTGACACTGAGCCATTGGATGTCTCTAAATTACCTAGGCTGAAGGCTCCCAGCCCTCTAGCATTATAAAGGGCGCCTTGTGTGCTTGGTTCTTTCTCTTTGTCATTTTTGATGGACTATCCTACTTCACTCCAGGCAAGTACTGTGCAACGGCGCTGGAGAATTGTTTGGTGATGTGTACACTGTTAAAGTGTTGGGAGTGTTTTAATTAGTGTCCCTAGTAGCACTGAGCCATATCTGCACTGAGTTGAGGGATGGCAGGTATCGTATTGTTTTTCCTCGATTGTATATACCTAGTTTGGCATGTTGAGTGTGTGTATTTTATCCCCATTGCAAATGTCCCATGCTCATTTATAGTAAACTGTGTACGTACAATTTTCCCACATTTGTTTATAATTAATTGTGTGAGTACAATTTTCCCACGCTTGTCTTCTATAAACTGTGCGCATGTGTTTTATTCCCATTACAATTTTCCCATGCGATCGTCTGTAAATAAATTATTTAACGCTAGTTTCTGTTCAGAGTCCTTGCTTTTGAGACACATCAAATCTATTTTCTCACTCACAACAGTATTATAACCACTTACAATTAATACCAAGAGGACATTTGCCTTCCCAATTGCCTACTGCACCTATATGAGTGGAAAAATGTTAGAGGCAGAAGAAAAATAGTTATTTGATACAGCGAACTAAACAGTTCTGATACTAAGGATAAAGATATATTGGCAATTTCAATTCTTCAGAGTCAGAGACCCTAGGCAAAATCATCAGCTCCGAGCTATTAGTGAGGGGTTCTTTTATCTTTCAGATAAATAGATTTATGAGGTTTAATTATGATTATATCCTTTTTTAAAAGATATTGTATCAAGGTATAATGAGGATGGGTATATTATTTAACTGATCTATATGCATGATCATTTTAACTAACAATTACATTTAATAATTATGAACAAAAGTTGTAATTTGTTGTATTGTGCATTTATTTTAATTATAGGGTTATAACTCACTGACAAAAGGCAAAGGAGGAAAAACCCAACACCCAACCCCAACCAACCAATTTTCCCCTGCAACCGCTGCAATCGTGTCTGCCTGTCCCGCATCGGACTTGTCAGCCACAAACGAGCCTGCAGCTGACGTGGACTTTTACCCCCTCCATAAATCTTCGTCCGCGAAGCCAAGCCAAAGAAAAGAAAAGGGTTATAATTAATGTGTTATCATTTTGCTTTGCTTTATCATTGCAACTTGTATATGGGATTATTATGTTAAACTCAATGAAAATATTTTAAAAAGAAAGCGAGGGGTAGATGCTTGCTAATTTTTGTATTTACATACTTTTAAAAGAACATTAGGTAATCCCACACTGCTTGCACTCACAACGTACCAATTACATTTTCTGATTGTTTTTATTGTTCTTTTGTAGCATGTTTCAGGTGATCTGGAATAAAAGCAATAATTAATTATTACACTAATTTAATTTGTCCTAGAAGGGTAAGTTTTACTGAGACATTAAAATGCATAACATAAAGGTAAATTGGCTGTGGAAATAAATAGTAGTTAAAGAAATGTCAGGAAATGAATACATATGTTGACCTGTACTAATAAATAATCCGTCCTCTTACCTGTTCAGAATATGGCATAAAATTGCAAGTTAGTGCCCACGATTAGTGAAAATACACTGCTGATAGATGAGGACTTGGAAAACATGTCCTGCTTTTTTATTTACACAGCAATTTGCTCCTAATAATTTCATGTTCTAGGTTTTTTGATGCAATGCATGTAATAAAAAAGAATGCCTAATTTGACATCATCTGTTGTCAAAAATACTTTAATTTTTAATGAGCATTGTTTTCTAAAAGTGAATTTATAATTATAAATTTCAATACAATGAATAACATGCATATTTAATCAGTGGAATTTATTTTACAACAAAAAGTGTTGAATTTTACTCTTTTGAAATTCATTTTTGTACAAAGTCCCGTTTGTGCTCCAGTTGCAGATGCTTGCTGCATATAACGTCATTGATTTGAAAAACTGAATCACAAACTATTCTTAGTCTACCTAAACAGTAAATGTAAAGGCCAAGGGTAACTAGTTCATGGCATTTGGCACTGTGAAAACTGCCATTCTCATGAACAATAGAGATCGAAGTTAAAGAATGTAGCTGTTCATCACTTTCTCAAAGACATCAAAAGAAATTAATGATTTCACTGAAATATTAGACAATTGTTCAAAGATTTGTTCTGTTGGCCTATTGAAAGTTGGCTTATGGCATACTTTAAAAGTGCTACTTGTCTTTCTCAGCATTTATATACACTTGGTGCTGAAGTTTGGAATGGGTCTCTGACTTAGACAAGAGTAGGTCAAAGCACTAATACCACAAACATGGGCAGTAGAGTAGTGCTCCAAGAATATCCAGTTTAGAATGATGAATAATGGAAAATATGACAGCATGCATCATACTTTGGAGATTGTAGTCACAATTTCTTTTGGGTGTAATCTCAAAATGGAAGTAGAGCAAATTGCCAAATCATGTTAAAGTGAATGGAAAAAGATCTGGATGAACAAATTCATGCAGGGATACATAAAACTGGAGGGCTAGATTTAAAAAAAAAAGGTTTTAATAACTCCTTGGCACCAGAAGTTATGAAAAACTTTGCACTTAATGGTGAGTCCGGCGAGGCTTGAGAGGTCAGATATGCTCCACATTTAACCTCCAGCATGTATTATACTTCTGCACAACAATGCCAATAATTAAAAGCTGGACATGCTGTCATGCACACAGCAGCTGGCTCACTGCTCTCTACAACTTCAACCAGACACTGGAGAAATCCAACCCTTTATAGTTGCATTATGGTTACAATATATGGATATAAAGAAGAAAGGAATTACACATTGTTGGAAAATCAGTGGCAGTATATATATTTGGATATAGTATTTCTCCTTTTTATCTTGATATATTGGAAAAGGAAATTGTTACAGTACAATAGCAGAGATAAAAGATTTCAGGTAGTTCCAAGTAAAGAAAGGAGAGCTGAGTAAATTTTTATATGTAGCATTGCTGTGATCTAAAATGCACTGGAAGAATTTCCTTAATCTCATCTCCAAAACAACCTGGAATACAGCTCCTTCTTTTGGCTGACACCAAGCCATATGTAAACAGGATTAACAATATTAACAGTCAGAAATGCATTTAGGTCGGCAACACTGGAGTCCATGCTTAGAAAATGGCAGCAATGAATTTCCAAAATTTTCCAAAAGCATTTATGCTTGAAATGAAAAAAAAAATTGCATCATCCTGGGGGTAGAGGAGGGGAATAAAACAAACTGAGCACCACTTCCACAGGGCTGGCATATTAAAAATGGCCTCAACACGTGCTGTGCACTCAATGATCGGAGAGATTAAGATTTGCTTGTTGTAAAGGGAAAAAAAATTGCATTAGTGCAGCTCAATTGCAAATTAAAAAGACCATTATAGAATAATAAAACTTTTCATTCTAATTACAGATTTCACAAGCCTTTTATCAAGGGTTCATTTATCTGAAATGCAGGACAAAAAGATGGCATTGATAAAGGTAGATTTTTGAGGTATTTTTAACTCATTTAAATAACTGAGGACAAACAAAATGATAACTGTAAAACTAAAAGCTATTGGCTGTGGTTAAGTCCATCTGTTTCATTTTTGAGTTTATATTAACCAGAACATCAATTACCTCATTCAGGATACTTTGAAAGTATTGATGAACAGTGGACAACATAGACCATAGAACACTACAACATAAATAAAGGTCCATTGGTCCATCTCTAGTCTGTGCCAATCCACTATTCTGCCCAATTTCATTGTCTTGGCCCTGGACAATAGCCCTCCATATGCTTTTCATACATGTACCTCTCCAAATTTTTCATAAATGTCAAATTTTGGACTACATTCAGCACTTTAGCTGGCAACTCATTCCACACTCTCATCACTCTCTTGCTGAAGAAGTTCTCTTTCATAATCCCTTTATACATGGCACTTTTCACCCTTAACCCATGTCCTCCAGTTCTTCTCTCATCTAACCACAGTATAAAAAAGCCCGCTTATATTTACTCTATCCATACACCTCATGATTTAGTATATCATATCTCCCTCATTCTCTGATCCTCCAGGGAATAAAGTCCTGATCCATTCAACCTTTCCCTATAACTCAGCTCCTCGAATCCTGGCAACATCCTTGCAAATTTTCTTTGCACATTTTCAATCTTTTATCTCTCCTGTTAGTAGATGACCAAAGATGCACTGAAAGATGACAATAAGTAAGGACACATTTTTTTAAAGGAAGAAGAATAGTTGGAGAAAGAAGAAATGTGTGATATTTTATTCTATTGGTTTACATTGGTGTAAATGTGTTGCAGCAGATATTTATGCATCATTACATTTTGTAGCTTTATCGTGACACATGGTTGATAATTCTATTTGCTGGGTCAGTACACTAAGTCAGACTATTTTACCAATCATCAATTACTTTCAAGACTGGAAAAGGGTACACTAAAAATGCTTTCATTGATGATATGACAAAATATAAATGTGCAAGAACTATTTGAGGCCTTGTAAATAATGGCATGCTTTTATGGACATATAGCACTGGACAATGAAGATTTTGCTTCCTGAACACTTTTGGATATATTTTAAGGATTTTGGGGTGTTGATCATGAAAATAACCTTAAAATTTTCCTATCATGTACCATTTTGTTAAATATATATATATAACCTATTTGTTTATGATTTTATGTCTTCTGTTAAGTCTACTTCAAGCATACAAAAACTACGAAGTACAACACATCACTGAAAATTGATTTTCTCAATTTGCACTTTTCTGTTGATTTTGGTGCAGTGACAAACATGGTAAAGGTTTCACCAAGTCATTGTGACCATGGAAAAGAGGTATCAGGGCAATTGGAATCCATCAATGCTGGCCGACTATTGTTGGACACTGACATGAGAGGCATCAGATGCTGAGTACAATTGAAAATCAGTGGCAAAACATTTTTAGTTCAGTTGAAATAAAGTAATATGTCAGCATCATTATGCAATTAAACATGCTAAATTCAATAAAAGCTCATTTAATGTTTTTCCAACCTCCTTGTGATACAGCAGATCTTAAATTATCTTTGTGTTCAGCTTGAAGTTGTTCAGCATAATCCTCAATTCATTTTCTGGAATTAAACCTTTTGAAATATTTGTTGTCCAGTGTCCTAGAAATTATGCTATTGAACAAGATGAAGGTTTATCTGTATAAAATAAAATCATCAGTACCTTTGGTTTCACTTGCTCTCTGAATTTCTACTTCTAATATCCCAATTAAAAAAAAAATCTACAAACACCCCGAGTTCAATAATGGTACTCTCCAGAGGCTTGATTTCTTGAAATGAATCCTAAACTTAGATGTGGTCTTGCTAGAACTGAGCTGATGTGCACCAATCTATCACTTAAATTCCAATAGGGCTAAAGAAGCTACTAAAGTAAGTGTCCCTCATTTTCTGCACTGATACCCAGTGTTCCACAATTGATTGTAACATTGTACCAAAATCATTATTCTGGTTATTACACAACCACAGAGAAACTTCACTGTGCACAACGCACCTGAAACATTTCTGAAGGACATTTCAGTGTACTCAGTTACTGTAAACTTTCTCTAACTCTTTTACTTCACTTTACCACTCACCTAAATGCACCAGCTAATATTGGTAGGTTTCTCCCTGCTGCTTGGAATATGGAAATATTCTCTCTTTTGAATGATTGGCCATTCTGGATCTCCAGAGGATCCTATTGGTGGTAAGAGAATTTCAATGAAACAGAATGAGGGCATATAACCATTTTCAAATCCAGTTTATTTGTCATCTGATTACATAAGTACAACCCGATGAAACACTGTTCTTCAATCCTCAGTGCAAAACACGCAGACAGATAAACCATACACATGCAGGACAAGTATTCATAAATACAAATAAATAAATATTGTAAATATGAGCATCTCAAATGGTTAGTGTGAGCTGTTCCTTTGGTTCATTCAGCATTCTCACTGCCCATGGAAGAAGCTGTTCCTCACCCTGCTGGTGCAGATTCTGATATTCTTGTATCTCTTTCCCGATGAATGATGCTGTGTGTACTCAACAATTTTATGTGCTCTTCAGACAACAATCCCGATAAATCATGTTGGTGGGGAGGGAGACTCAAGTGACTCCAGCACTCTTACAGTCCTTTGGGTTGATCTCTGATGCATTTCTCTGTAGCACCCATACCACACTGTGATGCAGTTGACCAGGTCTTTTTCAATAGAGCAGTGGTTCTTAATTTTTTTCTTTTCACTCACATACCACTTTAAGTATTCCCTATGCTATAGGTGCTCTGTGAAGCAGGGATTGCTTAAGGTGGTATATGTGTAGAAAGAAAAAGTTTGAAAACCACTGTTTTAATTGTACCTAATTGATTTGTTATGTGCATGGTTTCATAATTCCAAAGGAAATGGGCCAATGACAATTTTTCTTAAGCAAAATATTTCAGTAACAATTGGGCCTAGAGCAGTGATTCTCAACTTTCCCTTCACATTCACATACCACCTCAAGCAATCCCTTTCTAATCACAGACCACCAATGGTATAGGAACTACTTAAAATAGTATGTGAGTGGAAAGAAAACGGTTGAGAACCACTGTGATCTAGTTTCTATAGAAGGTATACAAAATGGTGGCTGGTATCCTTGCCTGCTTCAGTATTCCCAGGAAGTGAAATCACTGCTGCACTTTCCTGACAAGTAAGGAGATGTTGAGTGTCCATGATAGATCATTGGTTAAGTGAACTCAAAGAACTTGCTGCTCTCCTCTTTCTCCACAACAGAGTTATTGATATGCAGTGGATGGTGGTCATTTCTGGTCCTCCTGAAGTCCACAATCATCTCCTTCATCTTGTCCACACGAGACTGGGTTGTTACTCTTGCACCATATCACAAGATTATTCACTTCTTCTCTGTAGTGTGAATTATTGATGCCAACTACTGTTGTCATCTCCAAACTTGATGAGACTGTTGCATTGGGATCTAGTAATACAGTCTTGGGTTAGTAGTGTGAAAAGGAATGGGATAAGCATACAGATGGTGCTTGATGTTCTGATACCAACCCAGACACCAAATGTGGTCTTTTTGTTAGAGAGTCCAGAATCCTGTTATAGAGAGGGATATGGAATCTCAGCGAGGACAACTTCTCCACCAGCCTCTGGAGATTTATGCCGAGCTGAAGTTGAAGCAGCAGTCTGGAATATGAGGAGTCAAAGGAATGAAGGACCAATGTTACAACATCATCTGTGGAACTGTTTCTTCTATAGACAAAGTGAAATATATCTAGCGACTCTGGGAGGTGTTCTTTGATGTGTGCCGTCATCAGACGCTCAAATCATTTCAGTAACAACCTCTTGGGTTTCAGGATGATGGTAGCTGTCTTAAATCCTGTCGGAATGATGGACTGCTACAGTGAGGTGTTGAGATGTCCTTGAGACTTCCATCACTTCATCCGCATCATAGTCTGTGATGAGGTGAAAATGCTGTGATAAGGGTAAAAATGTGTTTAAAAGGAATGTACTTAAAAGGTGTTTATAAGATGTTTTCAAAAGGTGCCTAAAACAGTAGAAACTCGTATTATGTGAGAAAGGGTTAAAATGCCAAAATGTTTTTAATTCATTCATTGTTTATTTAATTCTTTATTGGTAAGAATGGAACCATAATAGTGTTATAGTGTCTCTGCCCACATTACCCGGGGGAATTGTGGTATGTCCCTCATTTGAGTAAATGCTCCCACTGAGGAAACATCACCTGATCAGTTTTGTGATTATTTCTCCCCATTTTCAGGGGCATAACACTGCCTTGTGTGGGTTCACCATGGATATGCAGGTATCCCATTTATCAGGGGGACATGAAATATTCTTTGGCGTCCTCCTGCTCCTTTCATCAAAGTGTGCATAGAAGATATTCAATCTGCTGGAAAGAAGATGTTGATGTTTTTAACTCACAAGGTTGATGGGATCTTGTGTCTTGATGCCTTGCTGCATGCACTTCATGTCGCAATGTCATATGGATCTTCTGTGTGTACTCCTGCTTTGCCTTCTGGATTGGAAACGAGTGTTCAGCCCTGGCTGATCTTAGTGCCATCCTGTCTCCTGTCCTGAAGGCAGCATCACAACTCTGAGAAATGCCTGGACCTCTGCATTCAACATGGTTTCTGGTCAGCCTTGGTTGTGAAGCATTTGATCTCAGTGACATCTTTAATGCACTTGATGATGTGGCTACTCATTGAGCTTGTGTACTCCTCAATGTTTACATGACCATTGTTAGGTGTCCTCCTCCCTGAACAGCTCCAGTCTGTGATATCAAAGTGGTCTTGTTGTGCTGCTGTGCACCTCCACCAACCCCCACCCCCCCAGCCATGTCCCGATCTCCCTGAAAAGAGACCAAGTTTGCAGGACAGTTGGGTGTTCTGAATAACCAAGGTGAGGGTACGCTGTAGTGCTGCATGTAGCGAGGATGTTTGTGGGCTCCCAATCTAGGGTGTCTCCCCTCTAGTGGTAAAGTTGATATGCTGTTGACTGCTTTAGGTTGATGTGATTGAAGTCACTAGTAACAATCATAGCACCATCAGGATGGGATGTCTGAGGTTAGCAGATGGCACTGAAAAGCTCTCTCATGGCTTCACCCTCATTAGCCAAAGGTGGAATGTAGACTCCTGCAATTAACATGGCTAAGAATTCCCTGGGCAGGTAGGTTCTGCATTTCTTCATTAGGTAGACTACCCCTACAGAGCAGAAGGGTTTCACAGCAGAGGAATTTGAACACCAGTTCTCGCTGATATAAATGCACAGCCTCCCTCCTTGAGTCTTGCAAAAAGTAGAAGTGTCTCTGTCTGCCCTGTGTACCTACAGGAAGCGCCCCGGAGGATCATCAAGCTGGATCGTTGAGACTGGAATGGCATCCTGGAGCCATGTTTCTGAAATCACCAGAGGACAGGAGCCCTGCAATTTTCTCTGGCTCAGATGCAGCCTCAGGTAATCATTTTCTTCTCCAGTAATCTTTCATTTCAGAGTAAGATCGTCGGAAGCACAGATCAGAAAGGGCAAACTCTCATTTTCCATACTTCTGCCTTCTCTTGCAGCGCTTCCGATGACCTCCCACGTGTTTCCCACAATCTGCTTCGTGGTTTGCTGAAATCTGTGTTCCCTCCTTCAGTAGGTTAAAACCGGCCAGATTCTTATCTATCTAGTCTGTTAATTTGAAATTTCAAGTAGGAAGAAAAAATAAAGCACTTGCATTGATATATTGTGTGCATAGGTGTGATACTTATGTATGTCTGCATGTATTCAGACGCTTTAAGCAGGCACAGATCTAAGTACGTGCAAGTACATGCATTGGTATATTTTAGTGAGTATGTGACTATGCTTTTTTCCCCTGTGTATTTGTGAGTGTGTGTGTGGTCTGCAGCAGATGAACTGGAGGTAGAAGAGTGACTTAATACAAGATTATCACTATTTTATCTCAGCCAGCCAATTACATCTGTGAAATGGTGGTTCATAGACAAGATGCCAATCAAAAAGTCTGAATTTTCTTCTTCTTGACTGAGGGAAAATCACGTTATGCTTGTTGAAGTAAAGTCAATCATTGTGCAATGTGCCATCATGTTAGACTGTTCAAACACTGAGGTCGTACAAAAGGCCACACAGAAGTACACAGACCCTGACAGAGAGAAGCTGTACAGTTTGTTTAGTGCCTCAAGATTATATTGTTGGGAAATGGGAACAACAGTACATGCAATTTGGGCATGTGAGAAAGTGGAAAAGTTTTGGGAAGATCTAAATCAGGTATTAAATAAAATCACAAAAAGCAACATACCAAAAAATCCAGAGATCTTTCTTCTAAATAATAGAAGAAGTAAAGAACTTGGCCTCGATTGGGATGGAGCATAAAAACGATTTATTATTATAGCCTTAGCTGTAGCAAAAAAAGTGTATTATGTCAACCTGGAAATCAGAAGATAGCCTAAGAATACAGTAATGGTACATAGAATAACATATAATTTAAGAAATAACATCACAGTATACAAACAAATTTGGGAACCGCACATGGAACACAACAGAGAAGTCCTACCATGGACCTCCACCACCTAAAATGACAGAAGGAGAAGAAGACGAAATGAACTGACCCAGTATGTAAAAGTAGATGACACAAATTTCTTGTTTATTTTCATTGTGTGATGACATTGTTTAATGGGTTTAATGTATCATATATGTTGAACATTGCGTGGGTGGGGTGGGGGAGCAGATGAAGGAGGGAGGGAAGGGAGGGAGAAAAAGGGGAGAAAATGACACTGTGTGTATTCAAGAGGGAAATGTTTGTGTGTATTTTGGTCAGTATGGTTCATAGTGTGAAAAATTTAAAAATTTTTAAAAAATGTTTACATTGTTGCATTCTTTGTAAGAGGAGAGTTCATGGCAGCAGATTTTAAAGTAGTAATGACACAGATTTAGGCAAGGTCATCTACCTATAATTTGTAGGATGTCTTTAAATTGTCTTCATCTTTTCACATCAGTCAGCATGATTTCCAATGGAAACTGGATGCCTGCCTTGATAATAGACCAAGCACTGTCCCAATTAGTTCACTAAATAGGCCCTTTCAAACTACCGTGTAAAATGGGGTCAACCGGGCAATTTTAGCGGTTAGCACCCCAGTTATGCGGCAGTTAGAAATGGTCTGAATCTAACCAGGTCCATGACTGACTTCAGAGATAGTCAGGGGACCCAGGCGATGTGAAAATGAACATGGCCGACCTGCTTATTCCAGTGACATCAGCATTTGCGTGCGTGCGTGCGTCACCAGGCAGCCAGCATCCAAACATCCAGTGGTATTTCCGGTGAGTACGTGATGCATCATTCCGGGTGCAGGATCCCCCTTAAATCGCAGGGTTGGTGATTTAATGAGTCAATCCCCCTGCAATTTAAAAGGTGCTTCCAGCACCTTTGCCCCAGTAATCACACCTGGGTCCCAGGAGGGCTACCAAGGTGCTGCAGTTTAAAAGAGTCATCCCACAAACTTCCAGTGTCATATAGAGGCAAAATTCACCTTTTTAAAAGTTTCATCCTTGAAGGCACCAGCACTGGCTAAAATCCTGTGATAAGATGCACAGTAAAATGTGCAAAACATTGCACTGCATGACTCAATAGCAATCATTCTGCAATTACATGAAAGTAAACGGTTCCCTATGCAGCACCATTTCATTCTGTTTCCAAATAAGTGTGATTTATTTCTTCACATCCAGCACAGATCAGCATTATCAGAACATGATGAATTGAAGCTGCTAAAACCATTAGATATAGGAACAGAAATAGTCCATTCAGCCCATCTAGTCTACCCCATCATTTAATCATAAGCTGCTCCATTTTCCTACTTAGGCCCACTGCCCAGTCTTCTTCCCATAACTGGGTAATCAAGAACCTATCAATTTCTGCCATAAGTACATACGATGTCTTGGGCTCCACAGCTGCCTGTGTCAAGAAATTCCACAGATTCATCACCCACTGGCCAAAGAACTTCCTCCACATCTCTGTCCTAGACTTTCCCACCATGGAAGACAACTTTTCTACATCTACTCTGTCCATATGTTTCAACATCCTTGTGAACCTCCTCTGAAGCCTGTCTAATGTCAGTTCATCATTTTTATCTGCAAATATTATCTGCAAACTTGGCCACAAAGCTATTCATCCCATAATCTAAATCATTGATATACCTGTGCAACAGGAAAAGAATTGCCCCAACACTGTTCCCAATGGAATGCCACTAGCAACTGACAGCTAACTAGAATATGACTTTCTGCTTCATTCCAATCAGTCTATCATTGCTAGTATGCTTCCTGCATTCTTATCTTGTTCCGGAGCCTCACATGTGGCACCTTGTCAAAGGCCTTCAGAAAATTCAAATGCACATCTACTATATCTAGTCTATTTGTCACTTCAAAGAATTCCAATAGGTTTGATCTTCCTTGAAAGAAACCATGCTGATTTTGGCCTACCTTGTCATGTGCCTCCAGATAATCAACTTCAACATCTTCCCAAACACTGACGTCAGGCTAAAGAGTTCATAATTTCCTTTCTGCGGCCTCCCTCACTTCCTGAATAGACCTCTGGGGCCATGACAAAATCTATTGATTCCTGTGTTGTGTTGAGAAAATGTCAAGTGGGTTCACAGAGAGACAAGTCTGGACACGAGTTTGCAATCACACGTAACTTATATTAACACAACAATTAATAGAAGAGCATGGGAAAATCGTAGTGGGAATGAAACACACAAACGAATAAAAGAGCATGGGAAAATACATGCACAATTTAATAAAACATGCACAATTTATTAAAATGTGTACAATTTATAAACGAGCATAGGATCATCATAATGGGAAACAAACATGGGAGAACATTAAACAGTACACAATTATTAATTCACACAGGCAATACAGTCATTCACACACTATAAGCAGAGGTTCTACACACACTTCCAGACCCCTGATCATTGGGAGGTAGCTCTAGTACACATAGTAACCATAGGGGTATGCACAGGCTCTCAGACCCCTGATCATTGTGAGTGGCAGTTCTCCTGCAAACATTGGTCTATAGCAATACTATGCCTCAGCTTCAGTGCAGTAGAGCACCTTACTCACACCCTTAAAAGTGACATCCACGGTAGTGATCTAGCATGGAGCAGTGTCTGGAGCTATCACTACGAGACAGAGAAAGCAAATGTGCTCTGTGCTGGTGTTAAATACAGGGCTTTAACCAATAAGGATGGTAGGTGATTTGAATTAGCCAATGGCAAGGTAATGGCTGGAGTCCAATCTTAACTGACGCTCGACCTGCAAACTGTAACTTTGAATCTACAACTGTAACTTTGAATGAAACAAAAAGTACACAACATACTGATAGGTAACATGATTTCCAAATGAGTTTCAGATGGGAGGCCACATGATCACCAGCATTAGACAGGGAGGCCAAGTCTCCTCCACACATAACTTCCTGAAAGATTATTATCATTGTCTCCACAATCTTTACAGCTACTTCTTCAGAACCTACAGATGCAATTCATCTGGTCTGAGAAACATATCTGCTCTTAAACCATTTAGCTTTCTGAGCACCTTCTCCCTTGAAATTGTAACTGCACTCGCATTCATTGCCTGATGCCTTTCTATATCTGGCACAGTGAAAACTGATGCAAAATACTCATTTAGTTCATCTGCCATCTCCAGTGTTATTTTCTTATTGTCCTATATCTACTCTTACCACTCTTTTATTTTTTATATACTTGGAGATGCTTTTTGTATCCTCTTTGATATTATTTGCTAGCCTACTTTCAAACTTACTTTCCCTCCCTTTATGAGTTTTTTAGTTGCCTTCTGCAATCCTCTATCATCCCACTAATTTTTGCATAATGAGATTTTTGAACTCAACCTACATTGATTCTATATCTCCTAATGCTGTCAACTTTTTCTAATGATTTAATGCTGTTCCTTACCAAAAGAGCAACACTACCACTCTTTTGCCTTTATGTTAGCTTTGCCTTCCCTTGTCAGCCACAGTTGTAAGATATTTTACACTTAAATATTTCCTCTTTTTTGCTTTATATACATCCTACTCTTCCCTCATTTCTTGTGGAAACGCCATCCATTGCTGCTCTGCCGTCTTCCCTACTACATCCCTCTGACTATCTTCTATGCCCCGTTTCTCTCTCATTCTACTGTAATTCCCTTTATTCCACTAAAATGCTGACACATCTGACTTTAGTTTCTCCATGTTAAATCTCAAATTGAACTCAGCCATATTGTGATCACTGTCCCCTAATGGTTCCATTACTAGAGTCTAAGCTCTCTAATCACCTCTGATGCATTCCACAACACCTAATCCAGTACAGCAATCCCCTCATGGACAAGTGGCTCTAAAAAGCCATCTCATAGATGTTCTACAAACTCTCTCTCTTGAGATCCAGTCCCAACCTAGTTTTCCCAATCTACTTGCATGTTAAAATCCCTCATAACTACGATAATATTGTCCTTCTGACATGCCTTTTCTATTTTCTGTTGTAATTTGTTGTCCACATCCTGGTTACTGTTTGGAGGTCCATATAGAATTGACAACAGAGCTCTTATGCCATTGGCATTTCTTAACTCAACCCACAGTGATTCTCTATCTTCTAATCCAATATCACCTCTTTCTAATGATTTCATGCTGTTCCTTACCAACAGAGCCACACCACCCCCTCACCTTACCAGCCTACCCTTTTGATACACTCTGTATTACCTTGGACATTAAGCTTCCAGTAGCATCCATCCTTTAGCCACAACTCTATGATAGCCACCAACATCATACCTGCCCATGTGTAGCTGTACTACAAAGTAATTCCCTTTATTTCTTATGCTGTGTACATTTAAGTATAAAAACTTCAGCCCTTTATTTGTTAGTTTTTTGACTCTGTGTTCCTGTTGCATTGTAACTCATTCCAAAGGCTGCCATTTTGTCCTAACTGATTGTCCTTCTGCACAAATTCCCTAACAGCTGTCTCTATTTGTGTGCAACTACCTCTTCCTCATTCTCTGCCTCTTCACTTTGGTTCACACCCTCCTGCCAATCTACTTTAAATTGTTCTTCCCAACAACATTAGCAAACCTCTCTCTCAGGATATTGTCTCCCCTACAGTTCCAATGATCCAAAAACTTGAAACCCTGCTCCCTGCGCCATCTCTTCAGCCACTTATTAGTATGCATTATTTTCCTCTTCCGACCATCTCTAGCTCACGGTTAATCCTGAGATTACCACCCTGCTCTTTAGCCTCTTTCCTAGCTCCCTAAACAAAATTTGCAGGATCCCTACACTACAATTGCTAATGTCGTCCGTACCAATATGTACTACGACCTCTGTCTGCTCACCCACCCCATTAAGATTATTCTGTATCCACACAGAGATATCTTGGATCTGAGCACCTGGGAAGCAACACGCTATCCTGGAGTCTCTTTCGTGGCTGAAGAATCTCCTACCTGTTTCCCTGACTATTGAGTCCCCTATGATTATTGGTCTACTGACCACCATTCCCTTCTGAAGTTCAGAGTCAATCACATTGCTATTGGTCCGGCTGCTACCTTGCCCAGATAGGACATCCACCACTTCAGTATCCAAAGGGATAGACTTGTCGCTGAAGGGAATGGTTATAGGATGAGCCTACACTGAATTGTTTCTTCCCTTACCTCTTTCAATATTCACCCATCCATTAACTGATTTCTGCACTCTGGGTGTAACCACCTGCTCAAAGGTCTCATCTATGACTTTCTCTGCCTCTCATATGATCCTAATATCTTATCGTCTGATCACAGTAATGACCTTTGTTAAACCATCTTATCATAACTTGAAACAAAGTGGGTGCTCTTCAAGCAAAGCACAGGTTATTGGTAGATTCTTAATGGAAGATCCTTAGTAATTGATTACATGCTCAAACTGGGCCACTTAACTCTGGCAGGAATCTGAAGAAAATTGGAATGATAGTGCTATTCAAGTGATGAAATCTGGATTTACGTTTAGGGTTAGGGTTTTCTCATTAGAGTCTGCAGATACTGGAACCTTGAGCAAAAAAAAAAGAATCATTTGGAGATTCTCAATAGGTCAGGTAACATACACAGGTAAGTGAACATTCAAAATTTCAGTTGAAACTCTGGCTGAAATGTCGATTGTCTCTCAGTCCTGAAGCAGCAGGGTTATCACTTGAAATATCAACTGTTCATTTCCCAGCATGCTTGGCCCATTGAATTCCTCCAGCAGTTTCTTTTTTTTTGCTCCTTCTTTAGGCAGTGAGCCAAAGAACCACAAATCTTTAAAGTGACTGCTGTCATCTGCTCCTCATTCTTTTATTTTTCTGAGGCCAGAGGGAGAAGGACTTTTCTTCCTATTTAGTTAAAGTTGCTGTGGTCCAATCCCTGCCAACATTTGTGTAATAAGATAATGCGCATCCTCCGCAAAGGTGTGTCAGGGTCAATTCACATTTTCCAAGAAGGCAAAGATCGATGAAGTATAAAACATATAAAAAAGGCTCTGGGTGCTGTGGGAACTTGCAGTAGCAAATACATTTTGTTGATTTTTTTTTAATCACACAGCAACAGCAGGAAAAATCACTGTAATTGCTGCTGCCCGATGTCCTTTGATCTTCCAGCAGTCATTCAAAAGCAATAGCAATAGGACTGTAGATGAGCACCAGCTTGACACTGGAAATTGCCCTTTAATTTGTCATACAAGTCCTGTGTTAATTGCTTATTAAAACGATAGCTCCAGAACCAGTGGATGTCAGATCAATAAGCCCAATGGAATGCTAGTAAATGTCTTTAAGTCTGACTCTCCATGCTTAGGTACCTCTACCCATTTCAGCCTTTTTAGAATAAAATCAAAATCAGAATAACGTTTTTAGAATATTCTACATTAGTGTTTACTTTGCAAGAAAACAAAACAAAATTGGGTTAGAAATTATAGACTTCGCTCTTAATTCTTAATCAAATTTATATTGTGCAAGGTTTATATGCTTAATTTTCACAAAGTACAGCTCAACATTAGAAAACAATTAAATTGGTGATGTCACATGTGAAGGAATAGAACACTCAATGATAATTTTCTTTTATAGTGTGTCTTTAATAAAATCCTAAGGAGTGAAACATTTTGGGAACAAACTCTTCAGTCCACTCATCCAGACTAACCAAGTTGTCTACCTGCATTATTCCCATTTATTTGCATTTGGTCCATATCCCCTTAAACTTTTACTAACCATATATCTGTGTAAATGTCTTTTAAACCCACTTCTAACACTACCTCTGGCAGTTTGTTCCACATACCCTCCATCCTCTATGAAAAAGTTGGTTTTCAGTTTCCCTTCATATCTTTCCTCTCTCACCTTAACTCTCACCCTATTTTTGGAAAAAAGGTTGTGACCATTCACCTTATCTATGCCCTTCTTGATTTTAAATAAATCACCTCTCATCCTCTTATGCTTTGGGGGAAAAGCCTCAGCCTAGTCTCTCATAACTCAATATTGCCAGTCCTAAAAACATCTGTAAGTAGTTTGTACATTCTCCCCATGTCTTCATGGATTTTCCCTGGGGGGTCCGGTTTTCACCCATCCTTCAAAATGTTATGTGGGTTGTAGGTCAATTGGGAGGCGCGGGTTTGTGGACTGAAATGGCCTGTTACCGTGCTGTATGACTAAATTTAATATAAAATTTTAAAAATTAATCCTTACAAATGCTTTCCCCACCTTTTTCAGTTTAACAAAATCTTTCCCATAGCTGTGTGGCTACACACAATACTCTCAAGCATGGTCTTATCAATCCCTTGTAACATGACACCCCAATTCTTGTACTCAGTATCCTGACCAAAGCAAGTGTGCCAAATGCCTTCTTAGCACCCAGTCTACCTGTGTCACCACTTTCAGAGATCTGTGCACATGTATCCCAAGGTAACTCTGTTCTACAACACTCTCTATGGCCCTAAGTAATAAGGCAAATGTCCAAATTCACTTGCTCATTTCCTCAAGGAATGTCTGTCAAGCTTTTATGTACAAAGGTTCTGCAGAGAAGAAGATGAAGTTAATTTTGTTTTAAAGTCTCTGAACTGATGCACTGGTCGCTGAACATTTTGGTTACAAGACAGCTCCATTATGTTTCTACATTGGTTTGACTACCAATACACTTTTTCTGTGACAAGGGGATCCTGGTCAGTCAGGCAAAAAAGGGAAAAGTAAAACTGAACAAATGAAGGCACTTATCTGTAAGTAAAGGCTGAACACAAAGTAAAGGGTTTTATTAACAGAGGGCTAAATGACAGGCCCCAGAAAACGGAAGCATTAATTGGCAGAGGACCAGATGGAAGGAATAATTCTAGATACAGGTTGTGCGCAAGGTGGGGAAGGCTTGAGGGTAATTGGTTACATTTGTCAATCATTTAAAATTTAATTTATTAGATAAAATGGAATGAGGTGTGAAAAAGAAAAGTGTTGGGCAAAATGTGACTTGTGAAAATGGGAACAATTTACAATCATGGAGAATCCAAGTCAGGAGGCCAGTTGGGAGGATGCATGAAATAATGTCATGGAAGAGCAATGGATGTGAGATAATGATATAAATATTAATTGTTGACCAAAGATAGATGGAATAATCTTGCTAGTGAGCTTCAAATATCAGGATGTCAACATTTTACCAGGCTTGGTTCTGAATAAGCCAGCAATCAGGCAGAGGATGGATGCCCATTAGGGCCATAAGACAACGAAGCAGAAATAGACATTTCAGCCCATCGAGTCTGACTGAGATTCATTCATCTTTTAAAATTGTTTTTTTATTTTTCACACTGTGAACCATATCAACCAAAATATGTACAAATTTATCTCATTAAATTTACACAGTGGTCTTTTCTCCCCTTTCCCCCCCCCCCCACCTTCCCTCCCTCCCCTCTACCCACCCCCTCCAATACCCATAAATAGTCAACATATACAATACAATAAAACCATTAAACAATATTTTCACACAAAGGAAAATAAACAAGAAAAATGCGTCATCTATTTATTACACACTGAATCTAGTCGCATTGTCTACTTATCATTTTCATTCTCATTTTAGGGGATGGAGGTCGTAGGCAAGCTCTCTCTGATATGTTCCATGTATGGTTCCCAAATTTGTTCAAATATTGTGACTTTATTTTTTAAATTATATGTTATTTTTTCCAATGGAATACATTTATTCATTTCCCTGTACCATTGCTGTATACTCATGCTCTCTTCCATTTTCCAAGTTGACATTATACATTTTTTTGCTATTGCTAAAGCTATCATAATGAATTTTTTTTCCACTTTATCCAATTTGAGGCCTAATTCTCTACTTCTTAAGTTACTTAAAAGAAATATCTCTGTTTTTTTTGTATGTTATTTTTTGTAATTTTATTTAGTACCTGATTTAATTCTTTCCAAAACGTATTTACTTTCGTACATGCCCAAGTTGCATGTAATGTTGTTCCGATTTCCTTCTGACAGCGAAAACATCTATCTGATAATGTTGAATCTCATTTTTTTAAATTTTGAGGAGTAATATATACCCTGTGTAACCAATTATACTGTATCATGCATAACCTTGTGTTTATTGTATACTTCATAGTTCCAGAACATAACTTTTCCCATATTTCATTTTTTATCTTTACATTTAGATCCTTTTCCCACCTGCTTAGGTTTATAGTTTTTTCATTTTCCTTATCTTGCAGCTTAATGTACATGTTGGTTATAAATCTTTTGATTATCGTTGTGTCTGTAATCACGTATTCAAAGCTGCTTCCTTCAGGTAATCTCAAGCTGTTTCCCATTTTATCCTTTAAATAAGCTTTCAATTGATTATATCCAAACATTGTACCATGAGATATTCCATATTTGTATTTCAACTGTTCAAATGTTAATAAATTATTTCTGAAAAAAAACCAGTTTTCTATTCTTTTGATTCCTTTTCTCTTCCATTCTCTAAAGGAAAGGTTCTCTATTGTAAAAGGGATTAGTGTATTTTGTGTCAATAGTAATTTTGGTATTTGATAATTCTTTTTTTTTTCCTTTCTAAATGGATCTTCTTCCATGTATTAAGTAAATGATGCAGTACTGGTGAGTTTTTATATTGCACCAGCTTTTCATCCCAATTATAAAGTGTATGTTCTGGTACCTTTTCCCCTATTTTATCTAGTTCTATCTTAGTCCAGTCTGGTTTTGCCCTTGTCTCATAAAAATCTGATAAGTACCTCAATTGTGTGGCTCTATAATAATTTCTAAAATTTGGTAACTGTAATTATACCTCTCTGTTAATTTATCTAATGCTACCCTTAGATTCCTCCCTTTCCACAAGAATTTCCTTATTATTCTCTTTAGTTCCTTAAAGAATTTTTCTGTTAAGGAAATTGGTATTGTTTGAAATAAGTATTTTATCCTTGGGAACACATTCATTTCAATGCAGTTTACCCTCCCTATCAACGTTAGTGGTAATTCTTTCCATTGTTCTAAGTCTTCCTGCAATTTCTTTATTAGTGGCCTACTGATAATTTAGTTTGTACAAGTGGCTTAAGTCATTATCTAACCTGATCCCTAGGTATCGGATTGCTTGTGCTTGCCTTTTAAATGGTGATTCTTTTTTAAATTCTGTATAGTCTGCATTACTCATTGGCATCACTTCATTTTTATTTGCATTGATCTTGTACCCCGATATTTCTCCATATTCCTTCAATTTCTTATGTGATTATTTTACTGATACCTCTGGTTCTGTTAGATATACTATTATGTCATCTGCAAATAAGCTGACTTTATGCTCCTTCTCCTTCATTTTTATCCATTTTATTTTATTTCCTAATCTTATCAGTTCTGCCAAAGATTCTATTGCTAAGGCGAACAATGAGGGGGATAGTGGACCTACTTATTTTAAAGTGACTCGATACATATCCATTTACTGTTACCTTTGCCAATGGTCTGTTATACAATGCTTTAATCCAATTTATACATTTTTCTGGTAGATTGAATTTCTGTAATACTTTAAATAAGTAATTCCACTCTACTCTGTCAAAGGCTTTTTCTGCGTCTAGAGCAACAGCCACTGTTAGTTTCTTATTTTCTTGAACTGCATGAATTAGATTAATAAGTTTGCAGACATTGTCCGCCGTTCGTCTTTTCTTAATAAATGCAGTTTGATATTGTTTTACCATTTTAGGTACACAATCGGCCAATCTGTTTGCTAATAATTTCGCTATTATCTTATAGTCTGAGTTAAGTAGAGATATTGGTCTATATGATGCTGGTGTTAGTGGATCCTTCCCTGTCTTTGGTATTACTGTAATTATTGCTGTCTTACATGAATCTGGCAAGTTTATTGTTTCTTCTATCTGGTTCATAACTTCCAGGAGAGGAGGAATTAATAACCCTTTAAATGTTTTATAAAATTCTATTGGAAATCCATCCTCTCCTGGTGTTTTATTGTTCAGTAGCTTTTTTAATATATCCTGTACTTCCTTGTACTACAAAACTTGCAATTTTGGCAGTTCAATTTTAGCAAAAAAATCCTCTATTTTATCATCTTTTCCCTCGTTCTCATTTTGATACAATTGTTCATAAAATTCCTTAAAATTTTCATTAATCTCTGTTGGATTATATGTAATTTGTTTGTCCTTTTTCCTTGATGCCAATACAGTTCTTTTAGCTTGTTCTGTTTTAAGTTGCCAGTCTAATATTTTATGTGTTTTTTTTTCACCCAGTTCATAATACTTTTGCTTTGTTTTCATTATGTTCTTCTCCACCTTGTAATGTTTGTAATGTTTCGTATTTAATTTTTTTGTCCGCCAGTTCTCCTTTTCGCTATATCAAGGAATTTTACTAATTCGTTTTCTGTACTTACTATCTCCCTTTCCAACTGCTCGATTTCCCAATTGTAATCTTTTTTCATCTTAGTCACATAACTTATTATCTGCCCTCTAATGAGGGCTTGCATTGCTACCCATAATATAAATTTGTCTTTCACTGATCCTGTGTTTATTTCAAAATATTTTTTTAAAATTTTGTGTTCAATAAACTCCCTAAATTCCTGTCTTTTAAGTAGCATGGAGTTTAACCTCCATCTATATGTTCCTGGTGGGATGTCCTCCAGTTCTATTGCTAATAATAGGGGTGAATGATCTAATAGTAGTCTAGATTTACATTCATTTTTTCCTAACTCTCCCTTGAATATGGGCTGACAACAAAAACATATAAATCCTTGAGTAAGTTTTGTGCATACTCAAATAATATTGAAATTCCTTCTGTCTTGGGTTTTGCCTCCTCCATATATCCATAAGTTTCATTTCCTGCATTGATTTAACCATAAATTTGGCTACTTGTCTTTTGTCATTTTATCTAAAATTGGGTCCAAATTAAGGTTAAGATCTTCTCCTGTCAATATATTTCCTTGTGTGTCTGCAATCTTCAAAAAAAATATCCTGCATAAACTTTTGATCCTCCTCGTTAGGTGCATATATATTGAGCAAATTTCAAAATTCTGAGTATATTTGACACTTTATCATTGCATACCTCCTTGCCAAATCTATTATTTCCCCCTCTATTTTGATTGGTACATTTTTGTTAACTACTATGGATACACCTCTAGCTTTTAAATTATAGGATGCTGCCGTTACGTGTCTAATCCAGTCTCTCTTTAATTTGTTATGCTTTCTTGCACAAATGCTATATCTAATTTTTCCTTCTTCAATACATTTAGTAGCCTCTTCCTTTTAATTTGGTTATGTATTCCATTAATGTTTATAGTCATATATTTCAACATGGCTATCTTATATCTTGCATACATCTCTTTTCTACCTCTTTGCTACCTCCATCCCTCTTTTCCCGATTTTTATCTTTTAGTTTTCTCTTATTACACTTAATATACGACAATACATTTAAGACATAAAGTACCCCCGCAGTTCCCACATCCACTAATACCTTAACCCCAAAAGTTCCCCCCCCCTGAGTTGCCCCATAACCCTTGCCGGGCAACCACAACTCCTCTTTTCATTTGGGTTGCGATCTTGTTTGCAGCGTCACTGATTTAGCAGTGACGGTTATTCCCCCTCCATCCTGCCCTCTCCAGAAAACACTTTTTTAACACATATAACAAAGCTCTCCCTCTTTTTTTCTGCCTTACTCCTTTCCTTCCCTTCTCTTTTCCCTCTTTAATTCTTCACATGTACATTGTTTTTACATCTTTATATATACTTTATCACCATTCTTCATAGTTGTTACATCTCTTCATCTCTTCTCCTGTCCTGCAAATGTTCTGCTTTCTCTGGATCTGAGAACAGTCTGTTTTGCTCCCTGGGTATAAATATTTTAAGCATGGCTGGATGTCTTAATATAAATTTGTAACCTTTTTCCAAGAAAGTTAATTTTGCTGCATTAAACTCCTTCCTCCTCTTTAAGAGTTCAAAACTTATGTCTAGGTAAAAACATATCTTTTGACCCTTGTATTCCAATGGTCTATTATCTCCTCAAATTTTATTCCTTGCCCGTTCTAGTATATTTTCTCTTGTCGTGTATCTCAAAAATTTTACTGAGATGGATCTTGGTTTTTGATGTGCCTGTGATTTCGTTGCTAATGCTCCGTGTGCCCTTTCTATTTCCATTTCTTCCTGCATTTTTGTCATTCCCAGGACCTTCGGGATCCATCCTTTTATAAATTCCTTCATGTCTGTGCCTTCTTTACCCTCCCTCAGGCCCATTATTTTTATGTTGTTTCGCCTTCTATAATTTTCCAACTTATCAGTTTTCTGAGATAACAACTCTTGTAACTCTAATTTTTTAATCACTTTCTTCCAATTTTTATCTTGTCATTCACTTCCATTTCTACAGCCATTTCATGCTCTTCTACACTCTCTACTCTTTTCCCTATTTCTGTCATTACTAGTTCTAATCTTTGCATTTTATCTTCTGTTCTTTTCATTTTTCTTTTAATTACATTAATCTCTAATGATGACCATTCTTTTAATGATCTCATTTGTTCTTCAAAAAATACTTTATCTATATTCTGTTCATCAGTTTTACCTTTTATTTATCTGTGAAGATCTTGGTCTTCTTCTTATTCTTCTGCTGTGTCTCTATCTGTGTTTGTGTCTTCTTCTCTTCTTTTTGTCTGTGTCTCTTCTATTTTTCCTGATGAGCTGCTTGTATCTCTTTGTCAGGCCTCTTCTTGCTGGGCCTCTTGTTGCTGTTCCTCCCCTCTTGGGCTGCTTCATCTGTTGTGCTTCTTAACGTTGGTCTTCTTGTTGATCTTCCCTCTGTCTGTCTTCCATGTCTGTTTCGTCGCACCCTCTTCTACTGTCCTCCTTAACCTGCAGTTGAGAGCCCTGGTGTCAGGTTTCTCTCAGCTGCTCAGTCTGTGATAGCCCACTCCTCTGCTGAAACCCCTTCTGCCGGTGTCCTCTTTCTCCTCTGATTGCGCACTTATGGTGGGTCACGACTCTCTAGGGCAGGTACTGCCTCAAGGATCGGGTGCTCCTCATCATCACAGCATCCTGATCCTTCCTGCAGGTAAGGCCTTCTTCCTTCTTCTCCGGTGACATTTTAAACTTTTTTTCCAGCTGTTCTTACTTTCTCCTTCTTGGAAGCCATTTTCTTTCTCTTCTCTGTATCTTTATCTTCTATTTCTTGTACTCTATTTCTGTTATGCTTTGCTTTTCCTAACTTTTTTTCCTATTTTTCTGGAGAGGGCTGGTTTTCCCGACCAGCCACTATTCCATCACATGACTCCTCCGACTGCTATTCATTCATGAGCTGATCTATTTTCCCTCGCAGCCCCACTGCCAAGCTTTCCATCGATACCCTGGCTAATCCCTCTCTGCCCAATAAACTGGCCTCAACAACTGCCTGTGGCAACAATTTCCATAGATTTACCACCCATCTGGCTGATGAAATTCTAATGCACCTTTTTTCTAAACAGGTACCTTTTATCTTGAAGTTCTACCCTCTTGCCCTTGACACTCCCATGGAAAACAATCTTCTTACATCAACTCTGTCCATGCCTTTCAACATTCAAAATGTTTCAAGGCAATCTCCCCCTCATATACCTAAATTCCAACAAATACAGGCCAAGAGTTGTCCTTGTATGATAACCTTTTCATTCCTGGAATTATTCTAATGAATGTCCAGCATATCTTTTCTTGAATGTGGAGTCCAAAACTCACAATTCTCCAAGTGAGGTCTCACCATTACTTTATAAAGCCTCAAAATCACATCCCTGCTCTTGTATTTTATTCCTCTTAAAATGAACACCAGCATTGCATTGCATTGTCATCATTAGAAAACAAATGATTTTGGTTGGGAGCCAAAATATTTGCTCAAGGGAGTGTTTAGCTCTTCCTTATGTAGCCTTGAGGCAAAAACATCAGTTCAGATTTTCACATTCAATCAGAGAACTTCTCTTTCAAGCACAACTTGCTCTGAATGAAAATGCAATTGGAATGATTATGTTAAGAAGGTAAGACAAGGTTGATGCTGGACATTGCCAGCATAAAGTGTGATCCAATGCTGTGCTTGTGGGTGATAAAACTAAGGGACAGCATGAAAATGAAGAACATAAATGACTAATCACCAGGTGACTCTGAAGGGTCAATGCAGAAGAAGGGAAAGCCAGCTGATGTAATAAGAACATCTCATAAGGGCAGTCCCATCACTGGACCACAATGGAAAAAGAGATACTGTTCATTATAATGAAAATGTAAGAAGGCAAGGAAGGAAAGCTATAATGTCAGTTGAATGTGCTCCAATATAATAATCGTAATGATAACTTAAGGGAGATATGCAATAACCTGTATCCAACAACAATGGACTAGGTCGGTGAACTGAAAATTTGGGTCAAAGTTCAAGCCAATAAAGTTATTCTCAGAATGTTTTTTTTGTTGATATGAATGTGAGCATGCTCCAGCATTTTTTATCACAGCCAGGAACTCCTATTGGTTGTATCCTTTATCTTTCTTTAACTTTATCTTTCTTTATCTTTGGTAGTTGATTTGGATTTTAATGGAATTTTTGTAGTCTTCATCTATACTTTGTTAAATTATGCTTTCCATCCTTGTCATTGATGCCATTGTAGATAAATGATTTGATAATGGAATGGATGGTTTTGTGGCTAAATTTGTAGATGACATCAAAATAGGTGGTAGAGCTGGTGGTGGTAAGGACACAAAAAGACTGCAGAGAGATTTGAATTGATGAGGAGAATGAGCAAAGAGATGGCAGATGAAATACAATGTTGTGAAGTGGACAATCATGCACTTTGCTACAGGAAATAGATGGGCAGACTTATTATTGGGGAGCATATTCAAAATTCGGAGGTGCAAAGGGACTTGTGACTCCTCATGCAGGATAGCCTAAATGTTAACCTCCAGGTTGAGTCTGCTTTTCAGCATTCGAAATGCCTCTATGGGATCCCCTCATCCTCTGCACTCCAAGGAATACAGTTCAAGAGCTGACAAACATTTCTCATGTAATAGCTTTTTCATTCCTGGTGTCATTCTAGTAAATCTTTTCTGAACCCTCTCCAATGCTAGCACATACTTTCTCAAATAAGGCGCCCACATTTGTGCAAAAATATACTCAGTACTCCAAGTGAGGTCTTAACTGTGCCCTATAAAGTCTCAACATTACATACCTGCTCTTGTACGCTATTCCTCTAGTAATGAATGCCAACATTGTTCTCGTTTTCTTCACTATCAATAGTTATAGGTGGAGAGTTCAATTCTTCACCTCAAAATGTTATCATTCATTTCTTTACCCCACTAATTATTGTTAAACATGAATGTTAGTTCATGAGCAGGGTAAAACATCTGCCAACCAGGTAGTGCCTCCAGTGACTGAGTGTCCTTATCAATGGAGGAGTGTCAGATTTCAGGGCCCTGGTGGATACAGGAGAAGGCAGCCACAGTCCGACCAGTCTGGTCCAGGGTGGCGACCCGGGCAAATTTGGACACATTGCTCTCGACCTGAAATGGGGCAGATTCATCCACTGCATATATTGAGGCTTTACTGATGTCCTCATTTATCCAACTGAAGGCTGCACAGGCCTTTCTTGTCAGAGGAAAGGATGTGGACTTGATAAGGCGGTGGATTTTGTCCACATAATTGGGCACCCACTGAGCATAGTAGGAAAATAACCCCAGACACCTTTTTAGGCCCTTGTGGCTGTGGGGAAGGGAGATGGGGGCTAAGCATGTGTTTGGGACTTGGGTCAATAACCCCATTCTTCTCAACACAGCCAAGGATTTCCAGGTGGGTAGTGTGGAAACTCATTTATCCATGTTGTAGGTGAGGTTTAGACATTTGGCTGTTGTGAGGAATTTCTGGAGGTTGGCATCATAATGTACATGGTCATGCCGCAAATCGTGACATAATCCAGGTAAGGAAAGGTAGCACGTAGGTTATTTTGGTCCACCATCCAGTCCATCTCCCACTGGAAAACAAAGACACCGTTGGTAACCCCGAAGGGGGCCCTGAGGAAATGGTAGAGGTGGCCATTTGCCTCAAAAATATTGTACTGGTGGTTCTCCAGATGAATGGGGAGATGGTGGTAGGTGGATTTCAGGTCAATCACGGAAAAGACACAATATTGGGCAATTTGATTGACCATGTCCACAATGCGAGGGAGGGGCTGTGTATAGTGTTTAATAATTTGGCTATACTAATCACCATCCTGTGTTTATCCCCACCCTTGACCACCACAACTTGGGTTCTCCATGAGCTGGTACTGGGCTTGATGATCCCCTCATTCAGAAGTCACAGGACCTCCGCTTTAATAACGTCCTGTCCTCTTCACTGTATTGCCTGCTTTTTGTAGTGACTGGCTTACAGTTGGGAGTGAGGTTCATGAACAATGGTGGGGGATTGATACGGAGAGTAGAGAGACCACATGTGGGTTGGGCTGGTGGGAAGGGGGGTTGGGGCAACGTGCTGACAAACAGCAGGATGCCGACCATGTGGGGGCCATCATATTGCATTGCAACACTCGTGAGTTAGCACTGAAAGTCCAACCCCAGCAGCACTGGTGGACAGAGCTGTGGTATATAAAAGAGCTTAAAGTTCCTGTAGGTCATGCCCTGCATGGTCATTGTCACAGTGGTGTAGCTGCAGATCTCAGTTCAGTGGGTTTTGAAGCCAAGGCGATTTTATAGTTTACTGGCTTTTCTTTAAGAGAATAACTCTGCTCTGTATTAGGGTGGATAAAACTCTCAGTGCTCCCACTATCAAAAAGGCATCTTGAAATCTGATTATTGATTGAGATCTCCATCATAGTCTGAGAGAGTTAATATGGACTGTTTTGGTCCAGCACCACAGAGGCTTGTGCCAATTATAGTCTGGCCTGTGTTGACTCAATATCTTGGAACGTAATGGTGGCGGCCAAGCGGTGGAAGTTATCCCTGGAAGTTGGCAGCATCCAAGATGGCAGCCCTTGTGTCACGTCATGGTTATTCCTAGAAGCTGACGGTGGCCATGCTGCACATGCAATGGTGCTGGGACTGGAAGGTAGCTGCGATCAACATACCTTAAAGTAGTGCCCCTTCTTTCTGCACTTAATACACGTAGCGTCTTTCACTGGGTAGCATTTTCGGAGATGGTTTTGTTTGCAAAAGTAGCACTTTGGGTGCTCATGGGAGACTGTGGCTGTGGTGAGATCACTCATCAAACATGGTAGCGGGCTGCTGGCCTGTGGACCCAAGTCCCAAGATGGTGGCCCCTGTGTGGACCCCATGCCATTCGCCGAGTATGCTTCCATGTTATGCAGGGCGATCTCCAATGATTTCACGAGGTCGATTGCTCCTCTTAAGTTAAACTTACCCTGCTTGAGTAGCCTCTGGTGCATGTAGTCCAACCTGACACCTGCAACAGAGTCCTGGACCATGTCCTCCATGTTTTGGTGGCCGACATCAACTAGAAGTTACATGGTTGTGCCCTGAGGAACTCATTGTTCGATTCACCAGATTGCTGTCTACAGGTAGCAGCATGTGCTTGGTGTATACCTCATTGAATTTCTCCCTGTATAGGTCCTTGAATATGGTCATTGCCTTCTTGTACATTGAGGTAACCAATCTCCTGGTGGACTCATCATCAAGCTGCACCAAAAAAAACATCCCATAGGTATTCCACAAACTCTCCCTGCTGGGATCCCGTATCGACCTGACTTTTTCAATCTACTTTCATGTTAAAATCCCCCATGATTATTTTAATATGGTCCTTTGAATGGGCCTTTTTTTTTTGAGTGCACTATGTCTCTGGTTGCAATTTTGCTCCATCACCTGCTTCTCATCCTTGCTGCACACTATCCTTGGTTTATTTCTATTTTGCCCTTCATCAGACACTCTAGTTTCCATCCCCATGCAAAATGAGTTTAAATCTTCCTTAACAACTATATTAAACTTGCCTGCCAGGATATCGGTTCAGGTGTATTCCATCTTTTTTGTACAGATCATACCTTTCCCAAAAGATATCCCAGAATCTAAAACCTGCCTTCTGCACCAGTTTCTCAGCCACACACTTATCTGCCTGATGTCACTATTTTTGCACAGGCAGTAATCCTGAGATGACCACACAGGAGGTTCTGCTTCTCAGCTTCCTCCCTAATTCCTGCTGAATGTTTCAGATGTTTTCTTTTTTAAATTCCAGATTTCTAGCATCTACATCTTAATGCTTTTTAGATCAATATTAGGAATGGACTTAAACGTAGTTGATATTGCAATGTAGAAACATTGGTCTTTCTCCAGCTGGCAAAACCAAAGTCCTTCTGACTCAGATTTTACCACCTTGATGGCCACAGAATGAAGGGATAATGTAGCTGCTGAGTAATCATAGCAACCAATCATGATTAATTAGTCTATGACAGCCCCAAACATGAGGTGAGGAATACCCCAGGGATAGAGGGCTTTGGCAAGAATAGGCCCAACAATGCTTTGCAAACTATGATTTTTGTTTTCAAGCAAGATAAAATTACTTGAGACCATGTTTTCAGGAAGCATGGCCCTTTTAATTTCCAGAATATTTCTGGGTAACTCATAATTACCCTTGGTTGCTCTCAATTAGCTGGATTTGATTAAGTTACACTGTCTCAAATTTGTCACAAATTAATTTTCTCACTTGAAACATTCACTAAGAGAGTTTGGAATGTGTATTCCACAGCTAGACTATTCATTATAAAGACGTTCATGGCTTTGCTATAAAGGTCAATTTCAGAAATCCATGGTTTACACACACTTTACTTTGCTCTTTGCTACTGAGTTCCCACCAATCACAAGCCCAAAATTTCTCAGGAGGTCGATAGAGGTTAATAGAGTGGGTATACAAAACACTCATTGCTAAAAGTGGGCTTTCTGTTGAAAACATGAGTCCCTTTACAATAAATGCCAACAGAGGGTAAAAACTTATAGCAGGTAATTGTTTCTTAAAGTGCACAATCTCCAGTGTAGAGCAGAACTGGTTTTGAAGGAATAGGAGAGTTTCAAAAGGTTGGCTAGAGACAAGGATAAATAAAGATAATAAAGACCTTACCTCATTAGATAATCGTTGGTATATAAGAGAAAACACTTTCATTTGTTCTGCACTTTTCACTTTATATCCAATGGAATATTTTAAAAGTTTAATCATCTGTTTACTCAGAAATATGGCAAACAACTTACAAATATCAAGGACCCATCATTCACAGTCCATTTTATAAGTAAATAATTATAGTTTCAGGTATAAATTCTGTTTCCTTTTCAAAATGATCATTTTCAAATGAATTGAATTGAAATGCTCATTGACATGTATCTAGATATAGTGAAAAGTTGTTTTTCTTTTGTCAAGGACTCAGTTTGTTACATATCTTTACCTCTGATGGAGACTGGGTGACCTGTTGAGTTCCTCCAGCATTTTTACTATAATCACATAGCCTGCAGACTTTTGTGTTTCACTTCACTCGATAGGTAGATAGATAAAGTTCACAATCTCCAGTGTAGAACAGAACAGGTTACTGAACAGGATAGACAGAAAAATACCTAGGCAAATGTGTGGGGAGTAGTATTACAGTTTCAAATTTTGCATTATACAGTGTTTCAAAAACATACTACAGGATATGGAGAAACCGCTTTTTACTAATGAGAGATCTCAATTTCAGATTATGATAGCAGCAGAAAAGTCCATAAATATTGGAGCAGAATAAAAAGCTTCTCATTTTTCCCTGGCTCTCTTCTGCTATTTATTTTAAGTTTGTGTCGTGTTAATGATTTTCCTTCAAATCAATGTTTGTTCTCTATACTTTGTAATCAAATTTTCCAGTAATTTTGAATATATGAATTGCAATTTCAGCAGATTGACTAGGATGGTGTTATTGAACTGGAGATGGAGGCTTTGTTTTTTGGTAATCATAGTTCAATACTTTCTTTTACAAGGAGACCAATTTCAGAAACAGAATTCATTGTTAATGAGCAAGTCATGGAGTTTACTTTTTGCAGCACCATCTTAATGGAAATATTTATGTTATAATCATCTTACAACTTTTAAAAAAATGCACAAGTAAAGCAATCTCTTTGGTTCATTAATTATTCAGCAATCTGTTGGAAGCAAGGAAGAAACTGTCCTTATGCCATTGAGTGGTCATCCTTAGACTCCTGTACCATTTTTATCGATGGTTTCAGAGTGAAGAGGGCATTGCCTGAGTGGTGGGGGTCTTTGAGGATAGAGGCTGCTTTTTTAAGATACTGCCTCATGAGCCTGTGGTGCCTCATGTCCTCTGGTGCCAGCGATGTCGCAGGCCGAGTTAACAAGCCTCTCTAGTTTATTCTTGACCTGAGACTTTATATAATTTGTCCATTTGTTTTGAATTTGGAAATTCTTTATTTGTGTTTTTTCTGGATTCAGGTAACATAATGTTTATACCAAACACTGTTTACACATAATTTAGGCTGATACTTCAGAGCATTGTAAAAGAGTTTGAATTCATCTGGGAAAACATTAAAGGGGAATCAATACCTGGTGGCAGTAGGTTTAAAGCTGCTGTCAATTCACTTTGGTGTGATAAAGATGGTTTCGAGCAACTAACCTGATCTTAGAGACAGCAGATGAGGATTGTCATTTGGTCAATAGCACAGAGGCATGACTTAAAGTTATTGTAAGTCAACAGAGCAGAATATGAGAGAAGTGTTTAAACCAAAATAAAATCTTCAGTGGAGACAAAAAAATGCTTAACCTGGGCCAAGGAGATGAGAGTGATAAAACTGTAGGCAAAAACAAAAGAAAATTGTCTCTTGTTTTGGTAAAAATACACAACAAATATGAAAAGAGCAATCATTTTGCACTGAAATTGCAGTAGAAAAGCATCATTCCCACTTAAGTATATACAGGTGCTTGATCTTTTATTTGAAATTCTGAAAACTGAACATTTTTTCAATGGATGTCATCTGTTCACTAAAGCTTGTTTTTGGCCCCAAACATCACCTGATGTGGCCCACACTCAACTCACACTTGAATATCCGTGTCGGTCCACATCAGTCATTATGTTTTAAGTTTTACTTAAAAATAATAAAAGTACATTCGTGATTTTATGGTCTATCTTTTTAATCTCACACACCCCCAAATCCAGTGCTGCAGCAACCCCCCACCCCCATCCCCATCCAAAGGCCCTTCTAGGTGGAGTGTGTTTTTGTTTTGCGTGAATCAGAAATAGTGCAATTATTTAAAAGTACTGCTGTTGCTATTATTCTATTATCCAAAAGATTCTGAATTCTGACAAGTGTCTGGCACCAAGGATGTTGGATAAAATATTAGGCACCTGTAGTTGGAACAACTGATGAATAACCAGGGCTAATAGTTTTTGTTGTCAGTGCTTTTGGGTTAGATGGCGAAAGTAGAATCGACCTGCTATTTTCAAACAGCAACAAGAGCCCAACATACATAATCCTTCTTCACTTTATAAAAAAAATCTAATAAAGATTTGAAACTTCCAAAGGTGAAACTCTACAAACATTTGGTAACAGTTTATGATGGACATATTGGTGGACAGGTATGACTGTTGATTCAGAGTCATTGGTATAAATTGATGTTGAACAGGACATCAGACCCCTTCTATGTCGAAAGTCTATAGAAGAAGGATTTTAGGCATGGAAGTCACTGTAGATAATTTGATGGCCTGTGGTTTTGGAATGAAAATACTGTAAAGGGCATTCATGACAACTGTGAACATCTGGATGTGTTCTTAAGTGATGCGGGGAGTGCAGAGTTGTATTAAAGGAAGACAAAGTGAAACATCAGCATAAGCTCCTTTCAATGGACATTGTGAATCAAACTAAGGACTCTGTGTAGGTCACACTTAAGATAAATTGGCTTTGGAGCTGCCAAAAGTGAAGGATGTGGCAAAGATCCAATGTTTTTTGGAAGTTGCTCAAAGTCTGTGTAGGTTTTTATTTCTCTCATTCAATTAATGTGAAATTGACTGGAATTTTAAAAAGGAAAGAGGCCATGGTTCTGAGGAGAGTCCTAAGAAATGGCACAAGCAGTGACTAACACTATTTTTTTTAGATTTAATATTTAAAATGAAATATCAAAAAGATGTGGTAAACCATTATTCTACTGTGATTGGATACTGCTGTCTGGACATGCCTACCGAGACCAATCCTACCCATTACCACTTTGCATGCTCCCCAGTCTTCCAGCCATGATCAGTCGATGAGATTGGTTGCTGCCCCAGTTTATATTCAAGAAAAACCTATCAGTTATCAATAAAAGCCTATCAGTTTGGAGCCAATCCTGAAACCTGAGAGACTCAACATAGACCGTTAATCCTCTGATGCTCCAAACACATTTGAACTTTGGCTACATTGCTTTGAAGACGTCTTGTCGGTGACCATGAACATTGTTAACACGACGAGGACAGGCTGAAGCTCCTTTTCTCATGAATCAGATCCCTGGTCTTCTAAATAATCAACAATGCAAAATCATACATGGAGGCCAATGGTATACTGAAAGTACAGTATCGCAGAAGCATGAATGAGGTCTTCCTGGCCACCAGGAAGCAGCGGCCCGATGAGTCGAGTCCCAATTACACCCTCCAGGCCCTCTACAGGGTGTGCAACTGCAAATCATGATTGCCTCTCAGAGTGCGGAGGACTCATCTGCGACGCCTATGTGGCTGTCATCCGGTCTGGATAAAACAGTGACTGCTGGAGAAAAAGCTACTTGACCTACAAAAGATGGTTGAATTAACAGAGACGCTGGTTGAGGCCCTCCAAAGTTCGGATGACTACTCAGCAGCCTCTTGGCCACCACTGGGGCTGCTCCTTTAGGACGGGGGACTGTTTTGCGCAATGAGCGAATGGTTGCAGGCATCATTGCAATCATCTAGCGACCTGACCTCTGCTGCCGTGGCTGGTGATCTCTCCAAATGCTATTTCTGTGAACAAGGCAAACACCCAAGAAAACACTGCACTGCCAAGGAGACAGTATGCACTACGTGAGGGAAAAGAGGACATGATGCAAAAGTCTGTTGGCCTAAACCGGCTATAAAACCTAGCAGCACCAGGTGCGGACAGCTGCCACCCCAGCGTGATCAGTGCCATCCCCTCTGTGGACCAGTGACACCACGTATGACACATAGGCACTGCCAATTTTGGGCCATGCAGCTGGCACCATCTTCTTGGGCCTGCAGCACCACATGGGAGCAGTGACAGAGGCTATCTTTGGAACTCAGGCACTCATCAAACTCAGACAGTGAGTCTCTACTGGCCTCCATCACCCTGGACCAAGAAAGACCACACAAACTCACCAAATCCATGTTGAACTTCCAGGTAAATGGGAGAGTAACGAACTGCTTGTTTGATAGTTGGAATATGGAAAGCTTTATTCACTCTGATACCACTAAATGCCTATCCCTTGAAGTGCGGCTAGTTATCCATAAGATATCACTCGTGTCCAAATCCCATAGAGCAGAGTCCATGGGTCCTATACAGTGACCTTGACCATCGGTGGCACAGTTTACAAACACTTCAGGCTTCTTTTCATGTCGTAGCTCTGTGCCCCCTTTCTACTGGGGCTGGGCTTCCAGTGCCACTTATTATTGGAATTTGATGGGCCCTGTTCCCCCCCTCATTGCTTCCGATGAATAGTTTCTCGACGGCCGTCTGCACACAACCTCTGGGCTTTCAACACTCAAAGTCACCCCTCCACTGCGGCTTGCGAACCTTACCCCCGACTTCATGCTAGTGGCCACCAGGAGCAGGCAATAATGCATCACATACAAAGCATTCATCATTAGAGGTTCAATGTTTATTGTGTGAGGGCATCATTGAGGCCAGCAATAGCCACTGGAGGGCCCAGGTGGTCGTAGTAAAGAATGGGTGAAGGACAGAATGGTTATAGATTATAGCCAGACCATCAACCAGTACATGTAGCTCGACGCGTACCCCCTTCCCCGCATATCTGATATGGTGAATCAGATTGCACAATATTGGGTATTTTCCATTATCGTCCTGAAGTTGGCCTATCACCAGCTCCTGATCCCACTGGAGGACTGTCAGTATACTTCATTTGAGGTGGATGTTAGTTTCTACCCCTTCCTCTGGGTCCCCTTCAGTATCATCAATGGGGTCTCTGTTTTCCAGTGGGAGATAGACCACATTGTGGATCACTATAAACAGCAGACCACCTTCCCATATCTCAATAATGTGACCATCTGTGGCCATGATCTGCAGGACCATGATGTCAACCTTTAAAAATTCCTCCGGGCCATGAAGCTCCTAAACCTTACTTATAACAGGGAGACATGTGTGTTCCGGACAACACAACTCAACTCAGTTGCATGTTTGAAAACAGCGTCATTGGTCCTGACCCTGACCATGTGCACCCTTTACTGGAGCTACCCCTTCTCCACACCCTCAGAGACTTGGAGACACCTGGGTTTCATCTTGTACTACAGTAAAACCTCATTAAAATGTGGTAGTTGGGGTCCAAGGTTTCATACCATGTTACAGCTGAGTGGTGGAACAGAAGCATATGTCAGAGTGCGGGGCTGCCGGCGCGGGACATCAGGGAAGGGGTGTCCGGCGCGTGATGTCGGGGCTGGAGCGGCAGGCATTAGACATTGGGGCAGGGACGGCCAGCATGGGACATCAGGGCAGGGGTCTCCTGTGATTGGCGCCTCTGCCCTGATGTCCCGCGCCGGCAGCCTCTACCCGAAGTCCTGGGCCAGGGTCAGGGGCAGTGGGGAGGGGGGCTGTGAGGCAGTGGGGAGAGGATCTGTCAGGCAGCGGGGAGGGGGCTGTTAGGCGCAGGGATAGGGGCTGTCAGGCGTGGGGAGCTGGGTTGCTGGCTGATTGTCATCAGCTTGCCCCTTAGCAGTCTGGGGTCCATAAGCAATTCCGCGGATTACCAAATCGAATTTTAACGAGGTTTCACTGTATGTTCAACTGGTCCCCAACTATCTGGACAAGGCACACCTGATCAAAGTTATTCGCCCCTTCTAGTGCCTGGGCATTGACTTCAAGGGGCCTCTCCCACAAATCAGAAACTATACCACCTCACCATCATCGATGAGTATTCCTGCTTCCCTTTCACCATAATCTGCTTGGACATGAAAATGACTACAGTCATTAAGGCCCCCTACAATATCATCATGCTCTTTGGGTACCCCTCCTTCATCCACAGTGTACAACAGACACTCTCCCACCCCCACCCCATCCCCTACTGCCACCCGCTGCTGACCACACTCCACTCCCGGTAACTGTTGTCACCCTTAATGCACCAGCACCACACTCCCTCCTCCTTTCACCTGTCCCTTCACCCCCACCCCCACCCCCAGCGAACTGTAACCAGTCACGGCAGACCACCCACAAGTTGCTCAGGGTGTCACAGTGCCCCAATATTACCACATTGTTAGCTGCAACAGATGAGATCCCCTGACAGAATTGACCTATAAAATATGTATACATGTATATATTTGCTTCATTTTTTTCTCTCTTGCTCTGTCACCTCGCAAGACTCTTCTTAAAAAGAAGGTGTGAATATGGTAAACCACTGTTATACTATGATTATCTACTGTCAGCTGGACATGCCGCCCGAGACCAATCCTACCTATTATGCTTTGCATACTCCCCAGTTTTCGATGAGGTTGGTTGGTGCTCCAGTTTATGGTCTTTTGTGGTAATTAATGGTGCATCAAATTTATTTCAGTCTTGATGGTGCAGAATGGAAAACTATTTGCCTTTACATCAAGAATTTTAACAGAAGCAGAGAGAAGACACCATTCAAGAAAAAGATCTTGACAATTGTTTTTACTATGCCAAAATTAAGTTTGCATGAATGGATAGAACAAGGAGAATGTTGGAACATATTAGCATGCTTTGGAAACAGCGTGTCTCGAACCCTAAGTATTGCACCAAAGATAATGCTGCTGAGATTAAAACAAAATTATTGATAAAAGATAGGGAACAATATTTTTGGCAGATGCATTGAGTGAAAGATGACTACTAATGATTAGAACATGTGAGTAGGATGAAATCAATCATAATGAAATGCTTCAAGCTAGGGATACACCTTGGAACTGTTAACCTTAGGTGGTGTAGAACATGAGTGGACAACCTAAGATGTCCACGATCCAAATGTATCCAGCCTGGAAACCAAGTAAAATTACCATGTGCACCCAGCCCATCTAGATGGAGTCCCGTGATCCAAATTTATTCCTGACCACATCCACCCATAACCCCCCCATCCAGCCACTGTGAGATTTCTTCATGAATGGCCTAGTATCAAGTCTGAGGCGTTTGCATCTTTCCATCTTTACTTTGATTTTTAAAATGAACTACTTGAGGAAATCTAATATTCAAATGATATTAACTAACATTTAAATGATACCTCTGTGTTGTGTAAAGAGCTAATGTCAGTTAGATATTCAACATTCATTTACATAGATAAACTTGTGTTATAATTGTTTGAATCCAAAAGTTAGAGTCTCTATTAGTTGCAGGTGACTCTTGAACTTAACAGTGCAATACAAATCATATCATTTTTTTTGGTGTACTGAAGTTCACCCAAATAAGAATCTTCACTTCGTCATAGTATTATATGTGAGCCTAGATAGATTTTAACGTTGCTATTTCTTCATGGTTTATCACAATGACATCACGGCATTTGAAAAGCTTACTTTGGCAACTACCGTGAGTTTGAAGAAATTTCAGATGACGCTTACTCGATCTTGAATAAGTAATGTTATTGTGATTGGATAGGAATGTTGACTTAGGTTACAATTAGTTCAACCATAATATTGCTATATGATAGATAGGCTTGAGAAACCAGGATATGGTTGTCCATCTGCCAGAAATTCATTGTACTAAAGGATTCAGCATCAGTTGATTTTATGTGGATGAATTGTGTGCAAAAGCTAGAGAGTGAGGATTGTTCTGAGACATAGGCCCAAGTGATTCAATCAAATGTTCATGAGCTTCAAAATAAGGTACAATAAATAAAAGAATAACTACAAATTTTGAGTATAAAGTCCATCATTGATTATAGATCTAGCAGGCAACAACAGCTGTCAGCATGATGGAAAGTCTATATATCTTAAAAGTGGCCAATGTGATTATGTTTGGTTTAAACAGTAACATTTTAATTTTGGGGGAGAAATATGTAAACAGATATATTCACTCACTGTGCCAGATATATTCCATTGCTGAGATAGTGACCAGCAAGGTCATATGAATAGGTTCATTACTCACATTGTGCTATGAAGCCCCTGCAAACAACAAATTAACACATTTGGGACATAGCTGAATCCTGACCATATGTGTCACTTTATTTTAAATCTTTTCAACAAACCTTCGATGCAATCGTTGGTTAAGGAATCGTGAGTGATTTCACAGAAGTTCAAAGAAGATGGGACAGTACTTTGTGGAATAGATAGCCATCATAAAATATCTAAGAAAGAGCATGGAAGTTCCAATCCAAAAAAACATCTCAAACTCTGTAATCCATAATAGAAGGATGTGGAGACCTGAAACATGTCAGGCTGTGAAGTTGTCACTGCAGTGACCTGAAGATTGGTGGGCAATTCACACTCTTTCAAGCCACAGTTGCTCTTCTAGGGAAGAGGCTCACAATTCTTAGTATTCTTTTGGTAGTCCACAGCAACACTTTTGAGCATTGGTTTCTGCAGCTTTAATAATAACAATGCAATCTTGCATGGCAGCCATTAGACCTTGCATAATGGAAATCTGAGTTTCCACTGCAGAATTTATCAGTGTCTGTCTGGATAACTTACAGCACAACTGGTGTGTAAACTCACCTTTTGAGGAGCTAGCACTCAACAAAACAATTATGGTTGGCTGCACCTAACAATCATATAAATTAGTCAGGCTATCAAAACTGCCAGGCTGTCTGCATTGTAAGTAATGGGGATAGTTTAACAACACATTGCGACCCATGAAACCATTTTCAAAATAATCTTGCACTAACCCTGCATCTTGTGCAGAAGATGCATTTGGGCAATACTTCCATTCTAAATGCATTTTTTTAAGATGCTAATTTTTTCAGTTATTCTGTCTAATGCAGATTATCACATGAGACGTGCTTTGTGAATATAAATATAAAAAGGCTCCCTTTTTGTGATGTCTAGAAGTCAATCACTGCTTCACTGTTTTACACTCCATGCCTGTTCAATGAAGCTATTAATTTCCTTAAATACACAACTGTCTAATGCCAATACATCCAGGATAAAAGGATGAAACTTATTTTTGTCAGTAGGAGGGAAATTGACTGAATTAAAGTTGTCTTTTGAAAGGCAGGGGGTACCAGATCAGATGGGTTTCCTGCTCCTTGCACTTCTTTCACTTCATTATTAAATGCACCAAGAGATGTGTCTATAAGCACATTTGCATAACACATCATTTATACATTCATTCAAAAGCTGTCAAGTTTAAATTGCTGCATATGCCTCATCTTAAAGAATTACAGGGAAAAAATTGCAAAAATGAAGTGCAAAGGAATGTACGCTACACTCCCAAGGATAGTCGGTGTCAATAATTTTAGTACAATACTGAAGGAGTACTTTATTGTGTCCTGTCATGTCCAATGGTTGTGTGAAGAACTGTACAAAATATAAGTTTTACATTCTCTTACATCCATAGCCATGTAATGGAAAACTTTTTCCAACCATCTCCCCTGTAATTAATCTGCTATATTTCATGCCATGAATTGAATGTTTAAATTATTCCTCAGGAACTCGGGGAATGCGGAATGCTGTTATTTTCTTTATTTCACAACAATTCTTATAGACCTCTGTCCACTGCTTATAAGGGCTGAGTGGGTTTTACTAAGAAAACACACAAAAATGCTAAAGGAACGCAACGGGTCACACACCACCCATAGGAGGGAAGGATATAAAACTAAAGTAATGGCTTGAGCCCTTCTCAGACTTGAAATCTTGATTATATATCTTTGCCTCCTGTGTACGCTGTGTGACCTGTAGAGTTCCTCCAGTATTTTTGTGTTTTTACAATTACAGCATCTGCAGAATTTTGTATTTCACTCTGTGCTGCGAAAGGATATGTTTGTTGATAAACGCATGTTGTTTAAGGAGGAGGTGATCTTCAAGTGCTATTTGGCTACTTCATTTGGTACTTTGCCTCAAGAAACAGCAAGGATTGATACAATGAAAAGAAAAGTGAAAGGTAACAAGCAGTCAGAAAATTCTGCAAAGGACTGCGACTGAGGGATTTAATCACTGGATAACGGTTGTAATAGATTTTGTTATAATAATGCTCACCTTATAATGAAAAGATTCCAAACAAGAAAGGAATTACAGTCTCAGAGCTCCCAATATCCCAAATTCATTTGATAATAATATTCTATAATGGCAAAAACATTCAATTACAAAGGTGTTTATGTTCAGGCATTCCTATAAATATAGTGAACTAGGCAATAATCAGGGCTGCATGATGCCACAAATCAAAATATTAATGCCGCAATAGTAATTTCAAACAAGCTAGGATTACTAATTCTGGATTCTAATGAAAGACCATTGATCTTAAATTTTACTCTGTCTATTTCCACTCAGATACTGACTGGTCTGTCGAGTTTTCATGGCATTTTCTTTATTTTTATTTCAATTTACCAGCCTCATATGGATTTTGTTTTTAGATAAGTACAGCAGATGGAGTAATGTGGAAAACAGACCATTCTGAGATTACTTTGAAAGCTAGGAAGGCACATGTGGAGATCTCATCTTAATGAGCTTTTATTGGAGGGCATTATGAAGGCAAAGCATTTAACCAGATTCAGGAAACCATGAGGGCCAGAAAATATTGGAGAGTGGAGTTTGTCAGAAAGGTAAGGAACAAAAGAAAAGATGTGATAGGTTTGAAGTCTGGGGTGATTAAATGACTGATGGGAAAATGCTAGAAGGAAAAATGGTATAGATTATAGAGTTCAGTTTCAATTTTATTTCACTCAAATTTTGATTCAGTCTATGGCACAGATAATAATGTTGATTGTAGAAGGAGCATAGAATAGAAGTGCAGAATGATATAGCACAGACAGCAGCTATTGTGTCTATGACAGCTCTTTTCAATGGCTATCCATTTAGTCTACTTCCTGTTCTTTCCCCATCACCCTGCAAATTCTTCTCCATGAAGTACTCATCAAAATTCCTTTTGAAAGTTATTCTTGCTGCTGTTTACTTCACCATTTTAGGTTGTTTGTTATAAATCATAACAAAATTGGTGCACATAATAGTTTTCATTTTCTCTCCAGTATATTGCCAATTACATTACGTATGTGTACCCTGAAACCATTCTAATAAACCTCCTTCAGACTTTCTATAGTATCTTTAAGTTTGAAGGCCAGGATTGAAACTTTCTATTTAGGACCTAACCTATGATTTACAAAGTTTTGGCCCAGGCATACATCTATTTGCAAACATAAGTATCCAGTGTGTCTTTCTACCAGTGTTCTCATTTTTTTTGTGCCACCTTCAAAGACTTTTCAATGCTCTGACTGTCTTTAATCCTGCAAGCTCTTTTCAATTATACCAGTTGTACTTTTATTGCTTCTCATCACTTTTGCCTTCGAACTAAATCATTTTACACTTTGCAACATAATTTTATTTGCCTTAAGTACAAATTTGAAACATTGCAATATTTTTTTTTAATTTTGCAAACCTTAAATCATATTCTTATTGATCCAATTCCAGAATTTTAACATCTATCCAAAAGTTTTAATGTTGACCCTGTATACTTTGCTTTATTTGTTCTGCTCTGTAACTCTTACTGGTTAATAGTCTTTGTGTTTGAGAAGGTGTATGTTGTGTGGTCCTTCATTAGTTGGGGGATTGAGTTCAAGAGCCAGGAGGTAATGTTGCAGCTCTATAAAACTCTGATTGGAGTATTGTGTTCAGTTCTGGTTGCCTCATTATAGGAAGGATGTAGTAAACACACAAAAATGTGGAAGAACTCAGCAGGTCTCACAGTGTCCTTAGAAGGTAAAGATAAACAACCAACACTTCAGACCTCAAGGTATGAGAAAACAGCAGGTGTGCTTAAATAAAAAGGCAAGAGAAGGATGGGGGAAGAACACAAGGTGACAGGCAAAAGGCAATAATTGGACATGAATAGTAGGACAGGAGATGAAAGGTGAGAATTAATCAGGGGAGGGATGCAGATGCTTTGCAACGGTGCAGAGGAAATTTATCAGGGTATTGCCTGAATTGGAGAACAAGTCTTATGAAGCAATGTTGAAAGTGCCAGGGCATTTTTCATTGGAATGATGAAGGATGATAGGTGACTTAAGAGAGGTATGTAAGATTAGGAGAGGCTTATGGACAGCCAGCACTTTTTTCCTGGGGCAAAAGTGGCAAATACCAGATGTTTAAGGTGAGTGGAGGAAATTTTATGAGATATATCAGAGGTTGTTTTTTTACTAAAGAGAAGGTGGATGACTGGAATGTATTGACCAGCATTGTGGTGGGGCTTGTACACTAGGGACACTCAAAGGACTCTTAGGCACATTGCTGGAAAAAAAAGTAGAGAGATATGGCTATGTGGCAGGGAAAAATTAGATTGTTATGGAGTAGGTTGAAATGGGTCAGCACAACATCATGGACTGGAGGACATATAATGTGCTGTAATATTTTATGTTCTACATTCTAATTTATTTAACATTTCTTTGCTGCTATTGTCAATTGTTATCCCTATGACCTTTAATTTTACTTTTAAATCTATTATACAATATCCCATTAATCCATTCTTCAATATCATCAAAAATGGAATAATCTTAGTCAAACCTATTGGGCTCGATCAGGGGTGGCCAAATTAATTAACATAAGAGCAACATACAATAAACTTCAGATGATTGAGAGCTGCAAAACATGAAAAAAAACGTTTTTATTCTTTCATGTGCATTTTATTACAAAAATGTTATATAAATGTTAAAAAATACATGTTTGTAATAATATTTATTCATGTATGTAGTTTCTAAACTGCTCACTTGTGTTACTTTCAATAACCAAAAAGTGCACATACATATATTACATGCATATTACCACGAGGCAGCCAGGGCATCACGAGGTCAGATGGGATGATGGGCAGGGCGTCAGGAATTTGGATGGGAGGGCAGTTGGTTAGACACTCTAATGCACATCACAAATTTCTGAAAATGCTTATCTTGGGGGTTAGCCAATTTCAATGAAGAACTTGGGATATGACCTCTTTGGGAGGCCTGGTTAGCGTAATGGTTAGCCCAATGCTATGACAGCACCAGTGACTTCGGATCAAATCCAGCACTATCTGTAAGGAGTTTGTGTGTTCTCCCTATTAGAATCAGAATTTATTATCATGAACATGTCACGAAATTTGTTGTTTTATAGCAGCATCATATTGCAAACATTTATATAAACCATTTAACAAAATAAATAAAAATAGTGCAAGAAAATTCAAGATAAGGCAGTGTCTATAGTTCTTTGATCACTCAGAAATCTGATGACAGAGGCAAAGAAGCTGTCCTTGTGCCGCTGAATGCTAATCTTCAGCCTCCTGTACCTTTTCCCCAATGATAGCAGAGTGAAGAGTGCATGGGTTAGCTGGTGGGGGTCCTTGAGGATAGATGCTGCTTCCTTAAGACACTGTCTCTTGTAAATATCTTCGATGGAGAGAAGACCATGATGTCGCAGATTGAGTAAACAACCCTCTGGTAGCCTCTTCTAATTAGTGATGCAACCAGCCAGAATGCTCTGCACAGTACACCTGTAGAGATTTTCAAGTGTCTTTAGTGACATACCAAATCTCCTAAAACACATCACTAAGCATAGCTGCCTTTTTTGTGATTGCATCAGCATGGAGGCTCCAGGACAGATCCTCAGAGATGTTGACACCCAGGAATGTAAAGTTCTTGACCCTCCCACTGCTGAACCCTCGCGTTCCCCTGAATTCCTCCGGGTGCACAATCATCATCTTGGTTTTGCTAACATTGAATTGAAAGTTGTTGGTGTAATACCATTCAACTAGCTGATCTCTCCCTCCTCTATGCTTCCTTATTGTCATTTCTGATTCTGCCGACAACCGTGATGTCATCAGCAAATATATAGATAGCATTGGAATTGTGCCTAGCTACAAAATCATGGGTGTATTGTGAGTAGAGTAATGGGCTAAGCACACATCCTTGAGTGTGTCTGTGCTAATTGTCAGTGAAGGGAGTCATTGTTTCCAATTCGTACGGACTATAGTCTTTTGATGAGGAAGTCAATTATCCAGTGCAGAGTGGGGTGCAGAAGCATAGGGTTTGGAGCTTGTTGACCAGCACTGAGGGAAGACTGAGCTGCAGTCGATTAAGAGCAGCCATACGTATGAGTTACTGTTTTCTAGCTGGTCCAAAGCTGAGTGGAGAGCCAGTAATATTAACTCTGGAGTGATTGAGATGATCAGCACATTGCAGTGGGTCTAGCCCTTTGCTTGGGTACATGTAGGGCATGGGCTTGTGGGCCAGAAGGCCTGTTACTGTGGTATATGTCTAAATTAAAATTAAATAAAGGTGCACTGAAAGATAAGGATGTCTAGAAATGCAAAGTAGAAATTCATCCTCTGTGGTATACACTAAAATAATATCCATTAGCAACCACATTTAAATAAAAACTTACTCCATCGACTTCAATGTTAACTTAAGTGTTAACAATAGTCAAAACTACACATTTATACAAATGTACATTTTGTCGGCATCTGAGAACACTTTTACTCACCAGTCCTCTTTCTTTGAACTTTGACAATTCTTTTTTGTGACTCCTCTTTATTGATTTTTATTCTATTCAGTACAAACATCTGTTGGAAAATTTCTCCAAGACTTTACCCTCCCATTTTATTTTTAAGTTCTCTTCTGCATTTTTTATATTCAGCATGATTTTCTGGTGTATTATTGTGCAGGGTAGTAACATTTTTGTTTTCATTTTAATTTCTGTATTATTTGATGAGATCAAGGTTTGTTTGTCTCCCGTTCCTTCTTTCTAATCTGTTCCAAAGCCGCTCCACTTTGAAGGTCTCTCATTGCTCATTCCCTTTCAAGCTAAAGATATATGATTACTGTAGATCAGGGCCATATCCCAACTTCTTCATTGAAATTGGCTAACCCCCATGATGAGCATTTTCAGAAATTTGTGATGATCATTAGAGGGTCTTAAAGTGTTTCCCAGAAAATTACTTTGAATTGTAAATGACTATTGTAATGAAGGAAATGTGCACCTGAACTCCCACAAAAAGTATCAACTACAAGTTGATCTAGTTCAGTGGCAATGGCTATGGGTTAAAGGCTGAGCAAGAAGGTAGGGAAAACTGGGATTTGTCACACGAGAGAACATTTCGCCCTAAGGATTGTACCTGAGACACTTCCTCACTCATGCACTGAATTCGATTCTATAGTCAGGCTCTGGAGGTGAATTGAAACCGTAGCCTTATGATTCAGAGATAAAAGAACTATCACATATTTGTGATGGATGCAGGAGGAAATAATTTCCTCATTTAAATATTCAATATGCACTGACGGTAGATTACAGAGGCTTTATAAAGTTATTTTATATTCCATTATTTAATTATATGACAATTAAAAAAAAAATGTGGACATCCAGCTTGGTAACAGGTCATTTCAGCCCACAAGTCCATTCCACCCAATTAACCTACACCCCCAGTACATCTCTTGAATGGTGGGAGAAAACCAGAGTCCCTGGAGAAAACCAACGTGACACAGGGAGGACATGCAAACTCCTTACCAACAGCGGGGGATTCCAACCCCAGTGCAGTCCTGATTGCTGGCACTGTAAAAGCATTGCACGAACCTTGACACAAACTGTGCCACTGGTTTTATCCCTTCGAACTTCAACCTCAGGAAAAAAAACTTTTCCCCTAAACTGGCTTAAATTTTCCTTTTAATTTGCTCTAGATATGGCATGGTGTGTCTGACTAATATGGTCTATTTGCTGACCAACTTGATACAATAGGTCATATCTGTTCCAGAATAACTTCATGTAATATTGTCACTGCTCTATTCTGTGGGGATTCTAATCCCGTCAGTCTTGACAAAATTGAAACTTAAGTGCCAGCAGTAAAAGATAGTGGACTAATTTGCTGCACTGGTCTATCTTCAATAAAGATTTTCTTCAATGTGCAGTGGCAGACAGAGCTGAGAAAGTAACCATTAGGGTCAGAAGATTGTCTGACATGGTTGTACTTGTATCATAGCTATAGAAAAATATAATCATAGAACCAAACACCAAGGAAACTGGGCATTTGACCAACTGAGATCATACAATAGACAATAGGTGCAGGAGTAGGCCTTTCGACACTTTGAGCCAGCACCACCATTCACTGTGATCATGGCTGATTATCCACAACCAATAGCATGTTCCTGCCTTCTCCCCATATCTCTTGACTCCACTATCCTTAAGAGATCTATCTAACTCTTTCTTCACACACTACACTTGATCTTAGCCAAAAGGACAAGAAGTAATATCTAATTCTTTCTTGAAAGCATCCAGAGAATTGGCCTCAACTGTCTTCTGAGGCAGCATATTCCACAGATCCACAACTCTCTAGGTGAAAAAAGTTTTTCCTCAACTTCATTCTGAATGGTCCTCCACTTATTCTTAAACTGTGGCCTCGAGTTCTGGTCTCCCCAACATCGGGAACATGTTTCCTGCCTCTAGCATGTCCATCCCTTAATAATACATGTTTCAATCATATCCCCACTATCCTTCTAAATCCCAGTGTTTACTAGCCCAGTTGCTCCAATCTTTCATCATGTGATTGTCCCATCATCCCAAGAATTGACCTTGAGAACCTATGCTACACTCCCTCAATAACATGAATGTGTTTCCTCAAACTTGGAGACCAAAACTGTGCACAATATTTCAGATATGGTCTTACCAGGGCCCTGTACAACTGCAGAATGACCTCTTTGCTCCTATACTCAACTCCCATAGTTATGAAGGACAACGTGCCATTAGCTTTCTTCACTGCCTGCTGTACATGCATACTTACATTCAGTGATTGATGAACAAGGACACCTAGATCTCAATGTATTTCCCCTTTTCCTAACTTGACACCATTCAGATAATAAACTGCTCTCCTGTTCTTACCACCAAAGTGGATAACCTCACATTTATCTACATTAAACTGAATCTGCCATGTATCTGCCCACTCAGCCAACCTGTCCAAGTCACCCTGCATTCTCATAGTATCCTCCTCACATATGAGCAGGAACTTTAGCATGAGTTTTGATCCAGATAGGAAGCTGGTCAAGACTGTATTTGAATATTGGTCCTCAGAGACAATAATTACACAACTGATTTAAGCCAAAGATGGCAGTGGTCATTCGCAAAAATGATAACGGACGGTTCTAGAGATGCTATGATAGGTATCTATTCTGAAGTCCACCTTAAGATCAAATGAACTGAGTTTAAATTAGGCTCCACAGTGTACTGCTATTGATCTGTAAATAGATTCATAACATTATCCCATGCAAGACACCTTGAAAGGCACTGCTGTAAAATTGTTGGGAATGTAGAGAAGACTTGATCCCCAAATATGGGTTAACATCAAGGCTCAGATTTTCCGCAGCAGATATTAACAAATACAATCTCTTTTGAATCTGCCCTTGACACTTGTAATGTGTTGTCTCAAGAAGGCAGCCAACATCATAAATGACACACATCACAACATTTTCATGTTGCTACCTATGGCGGAAAAGATACAAAGGCCAGCACCTCAAGGTTCAAGAACAGTTTATTCCAACAGCTTGAACCTCCACATTACAGTGATCATAGACCACTCTGACACCACAATAAAGCTTGTTTGGACCACTTTTTTTGTACAGTGTTAACAGTGAATATTTATGATCCATCTATCTTTTTGGCATGCACTGTAGTAGAAAAAAAATAAATAGGCAAACTATTTTTCAAATGGGAGAAAATTGTAATTACCCAGATGCAAAGGGTTCTGGGAAACCTCGTGCAGATTAGCCTGAAAGTAATCTTGCATGTTGAGTCAGCGATGAAGAAGGCAAATGCAACGCTGGGATTCATTTTAAAAGAAATCGAATATAAGAGCAGGGATGTGATGTTGAGGCTTTATAAGGCACTGGTGAGAATTCGCTTGGAGTATTGTGAGCTGTTTTGGGTTTCACATTTAAGAAAGGATGTGCTGACATTGGAGAGAGTTCAGAGGAGGTTCACAAGGATGATTCCAGGGAAGGGTTATCATATGAGGAGTGTTTGACAGCTCTTAGCCCATACTCATGGAAATGTAAGAGAATATTGTGGGGTGGGGTGGGGGGGGGGTGGGGTGTGGGAATCTCATTGAAACATTATGAATGTTAAAAGGCATGCACAGAGTAGATATAGAAAAGTTGTTTCCCATGGTGGGAGAGTCTAGGAAAAGAGGGCATAATTTCAGAAATGAAGGGTGTCCACTTAGAACAGAGTTTTGGAGGAATTTCTTCATGTGGAATTTGTTGCCACATGCAGTTGTGGAGGCCAGGTCATTGGATGTATTTAAGGTAAAGATTGATAGGTTCTTGATTAGCCAGGGCTTTAAACATTATGGGGAGAAAACTGGGCAGTGGTGCTGAGAGGAAAAATAGATCAGGTCATGGATTAAATGACAGGGCAGACTTGATGGGCTCAATAGCCTATTTCAGCTGTTGTGCCTTATGATCTTAATTACATTTAATGTACGCTATTGGAGTTGGTTTTTTTTTAGAAGTACCGGTCTTGCGGCACCAAAATAAGAATTTTGGTGCATCTTTTCAATGTAGATGACAATATCATTATCATTCAGTTCAAGACTACTTTCAGATTTGGAAACAATGTTTTTAAACAAAATGAACAAGGGGGAAACCCTTACAGGGAAATTAGATGGTGATGCACTGTAATGTTGCCAGGGTAGTCAAACACACTGAAATGAAGAAACAACATGTCTTCGCTAGTGAGCTTAGTTATTCAGATATCACAGCATTGGGAGTGATGAAACTGGAAATTTAATGAAACCAGAATATCTAAGATATATCTGAGCCTTGATGCTTAAAGTAAGAGATTAGCACATCCTAGCTTCCCGCAGTGACTGTGCTCTAATTATGAGGTAGTATTTTACTATTTTGCAAGTTAAATTCAGAACAAAAGAATGAGAAAAGAGCCAATTTGCCAGTAGCACTGTCAGTCTAGTTCTGTGGAATAAATCTTTGCAAGCTTGCTGTGTAGAGGGTTGTGGGTTCAAATTCTTTGAAAAATTGTCCTTATATTGACTACATGAACTGCAGAAAGCAGTTTGATTGCTGCTGGGTATGATCTATTACAATGTCTTCCTTGCTTCAGTAATTGACAAAATGAAGCCAAGTGCACTTAGTATTTGCATTTTAGTTTACTTATTCTGAGGACCCAAGTATTGACTGTTGCAGGCAGTGATTATTTAGAAGTTTGAACTTTCATTTTGCACACATTCATGCAACTCGTGCTTTGACATTATTGATGATTGCCTCAGATTCTCCCTCTGCATTCCTGGGGTGGATAGGCTAGAAAATGGCACTACTTGGCATCTGATTTCAAGCATAAACAATATTTCTTTGTTGTCATGTAATAATAACTAAAAGAAATAAATAATTCATAAAACAGCCAAGCACATGCAAAGAGCAGCCTGTGTTGGTGTGAGACCTATTGTGAAATTTCTTGGCCCCTGAACAGCCATCCTAAACAGCATCATGTTTTTCTAGCAACACTGTGATGTCAACCCAGTTTAAGATAAATGCTGTGAAGATGTGGAGCAGAAGCACATTCTCAAAACTGTAATAATTTTGACTTGTCTCCCTTCCCTTCTCAATCATACCTCCTTCTGCAATGTACTTGAGTACAGCTAACACCAAAGTTACTAACTCAGAATTGATTCTTCATAGCAGGAGATGTGAAAACTCTTTCTGAATATGAGTGAAGAATTAATAAATAACTTCCAGATAATGCTGAAACCTTTGGGTGTGCATGCAATGCACAAGTAGAACTAAGATGAGACTCCAAAGCAGGCCCAGGCTAATTTTAAGTTGTGGCCTGTGGTAGTGATTTGTCCTTTAGGTGACAGGTACAGTAAAAGATGTATGGTCAGGCTTTCCAGCTGTGCAGCTGAGATCAATCGTGTTTGAATAAAAAACAATGCTAGAGACCCTCCTCAGGTCCCGCAGCGTCCATAGGAGGCAAGGAAATATAACCAAAGTTTCAGGCTTGAGCCCTTCATCAAAGTACAAGCAAAAAGCAGACAGGCACAAATAAAAAGATAGGGGGAGGAGGGAAAAAGAGGCACAGGCCAACAACCAAGATGGAGAAGGATGGGTGGGCAGGAAAGAAAAGGTGGGAATTTAACAGGGGAAGGGAATAGCTCTGTGAATTTGGAGTTGGAAGAAAGGAGATAGAGGGATACAGAAAGAGCGAGAAAAGGGAGGGAAGCTTGAGAAAAGGAGACATAGGGATAAGGAATGAGTAAGGAACAAGAGAGACACATGGTGGGGTGAGGGGTGGGGTTTGGGGCTAACAGAAACTGGAGTTGATATTAATGCCATCGAATTGAAAGGTGCCCAGACGGAATATAAGTTTATGTTCCTCCAATTTGCAGGAGGCTTCAGCAGGGCATTGAATGAGACCATGGACAGACATGTCAACATGAGAATGGGGCAGGGAATTGAAATAGTTTGTCATTGGGAGTTCCCCACTATTACAGCAGTCAAAATGAAGGTGCTGAACAAAGAGATCTCCAAGTCTGCATACAGTCTCTCTGATGTAGAGGAGACCACAACAGGAGCATCAGATGCAGTAGATGACTCCTACAGATTCTCAAGGAAGGTGTTGCATCACTTGGAAGAACTGTTTGGGGCCTGAATGGTAGAGAGAAAGGAGGTGTGGGTGCAACTACAGGATTTTCTGCAGAAGCCTGAAAGGGGAGCAGAGGGGAAATTGTGTCTGGACTTTAAAGGTGTGGAGGATGCTATTTTACTTATAGAGGCTGGAGGCATGGTAGGTAAGGATGAAACCAATCTTGACTTCCATCTGTATTCACACACATCTGTTTTCCAGGAGTGGCCTCTTAATTATTTGAGAGGTGGTTTTGTTTTATGAAGAGACATTGAAGCCACTGTTAGAAGTTTATAATTCTCTCAGCTAAATTGTTCTATTAGACCAAGGGCCATCAATGACCTCACTTTTGAAATTATGATATCACATCATTTTATAAAAGATATTTGCCAAACACCACATAGTTTACTTGCATATACTCTGTGCACCATGAGCATCTAATATATAATTTCAATTGTGAATCTAGATATGTAAAAGGACTGTTTGGCTTGAGTTTGTCAGATGTGTTCAGGGAAGTTTTCTAAATCAATATAAAGAGGTACAAATGAGAGAAGATGCATTACTTGATCTATTAGGGAACCAAACAAGTCAGGTAGAAAAATATGCGTAGGCGAACATTTTGGGTCCAGTGACCATAATGTCATTAGTTTCAAGTTAATTATGGAAAAGGATACGTCTGGTCCTCAAGGTGACATCCCAATTTGGAGAAAGGCCAATTTTGTGGAAATGAGAAAGGATCTAGGAAGAGTAGATGTGTTCAGTAAGTGGAAGGCCTTCAAATGAGAAATTTTAAGAGTGCAGTGTTTGCATGTTCCTTTCAGGATTAAAGGCGAAGTTAACAGGCACAGGGACCCTTGGATTTCAAGGGATATTGGCAATCTGCTAAAGAGGAAGAGAGAGGTGTATAGCAGGTTTTGGCAACAAGAAGCAAATGAAGTATTAGAAGAGTTTGGAAAATGTAAAAGAATACATAAGCAGGTAATCAGGAAAGCAAACAGAAGACATGAGGTTGCTTTGGAAGATAATGTGAAGGTAAACACAAAGGGTTTCTACAAGTATATTAAGAGTAAAAGAATAGTAAGGGACAAAATTAGTCCTCTAGAAGATTAGAGTGGTCATCTATGTGATAAGATGGGGGAGATTTTAAGCACATTTTGTAACAGTATTTACTCAGGAAACTGGCATGGTGCACAAGGAAGGAAGGGAAACAAGCAATTGTGGCATGGAACATGTAGAGATTAATGAGGAGGAGGTACTTGCTGTCTTACAGTGAATAAAGGTAGATAAATTCCCCAGGCTTGACATGATATTCCCTTAGACCTTGAGGGAGACTAGTATAGAAATTGCAGAGGACCTGGCAGAAAATGTTTAAATATCTTCAACCATGAAAGATTAAGGGTACCTCATGTTGGTCCATTGTTTACAGAAGGCGCCAAAAGTAAACCTGAAAATAACATGCTGCTTGACATCAGTAGTGGGTAAATTATTGGAGGGTGTTCTGTGAGATAGGATTTGGACAGTCATGGGCTGATTAAGGATAGTCAGCATGGTTTTGTGCATGTTAGGTTGTGTTTAATGAATGTTATAGAGTTTTTTTGTCAGGAGGTTACCAACAGAGTAGATGTGGATGTTGTCTATATGGACTTTAGTAAGGCCTTTGACAAGGTTCCATATGAGAGGTTAGTTCAGAAGGTTCAGACACTAGGTATCCATGAAAAAGATATAAACTGGATTTGAAATGGGCTGAATGGGAGAAGAGGATGTGGTAGAGGATGAATGCTTTTCAGACTGGAGGCTGGTGATTAGTGGTGTGCCTTAGGGATCAGTGCTGGGTCCATTGTTGAAAGTTGTCTATATCAATTATCTTGATGATAATGTAATGAATTACATCAGCAAGTTTGCTGATGACATTACAATTGGAGGCATTGTGGACAGCAAAGAAGGCTTTCAAAGCTTGCAGAGGGATCTGAACCAACTGGAAAAATGGGCCAGAAAATGGCAGATGGAGACAAGTGTGAGGTGTTGCATTTTAGAAGGACAAACCAAGAAGAACATACATAGTAAATGGTAGGAATCTGGCAAGTGTGGAGGAACAAAAGGATCTGTGAATACAGATACACAGTTCCCTGAAAGTAGTGTCACAGGTAGACAGGATTGTAAATAAAGCTTTTGGCACCTTGGCCTTCATAAATCAAAGTACTGAGTGCAGGAGTTGGGATGTTATGGTGAGGTTATACAAGACATTGGTGAGGCCAAATTTGGAGTATTGTGTGCAGTTCTGGTCACAAAACTACAGGAGGAATATCAGTAAGATTGAGAGAGTGCAGAGAGATTTACTAGGATGTTGTCAATACTTCCAGGGAAAGATTAAACAGGTTGGGACTTTATTCCTTAGAGTGTAAGAGAATTAAGGGATATTTGATAGAAGTTTACAAAATGATGAGGGGAATAGACAGAGTAAATGCATATAGTTTCTTTGTACTTAAATTGGGAGAGATAAATATGAGAGGACATTGTTTTAGGTTGAAAGGGTAAAGGTTTCAGGTGAAAATTAGGGGGAACTTCTTCACTCTGAAAGTAGTGGGAGTTTGGAAATGGCTGCCATTTTACATAGTAAATGTGGGCTCATTCTTAAGTGTTAACAATAAATTGGATTGATACATGGATGGGAGAGGTCTGCAGGGTTATAGAATGGGTACATGTCAGTTAGACTAGAGGAATGATGTTTCAACACAGACTAGAGGGCCAAATGGCCTATTTTCTGTGCTATAGTTTTCGATGGATCTATGGTCCAATCTATTGCAAATAGTTAGATTGCTCATTTTTGAAGAAATACAAATAATTTAATTTATATATAGCTGTTGACCTCGAGAGATCCCACAGTATTTATCAATCAGTTTTGAACATAATCTACTTGCATAAGCAAATTCATGCAAACAAGAATAAAATCATAATCAGATAACATTGTGATGATGAGGTTATTATTTTTATTTTGGCCTGGATATTTGAAACTCTCCTGCTTTTCCCTGAAAAATATTAAAGGCATTTGGGAGGGCAGAGATTTCTTGGCTGAACCAAAAGAAAGCATCACCAATGCTATAGCCTCCAGTAATACTGCTTTGAAGAAGCAGTCTCATCACTGAGCTCCTGAGTAATGCCTGAAATGAATTACATGCACCTGAAGAGCATATCTTGAGAGGATTTCATCATAATACCACAGAAAGTACATTTAAAAACCTACTTCCTTCTCCACTTGCCTAATTTTATAATTTGAAATTAATTTTCTTTACCTCAAGAACAGTTAAAATATGCATCTTCATCATAATCCTGTGTTTCCTTGTTGCATTTTTGACATTAACGAACCAATTGAATTATTGGTGGCTATGAATTTGCTTTATTGTCAGTGAATCTGACTTTCCACAACACAAGATCAATGCAATGCTTGAAATTCATTCCTGGTTGCTAATTGAGAACAAAGCAATCCACAGTCAGAAATGATTGTTCCTGCTTGAAGTGTTTCCTTCTCTGTTGAATACCCTGTTTCAGAGCTTTAACAAATAAGGTCGCTTCAGTGAATCAGAAAGTGCCATTATATTCACACTGTGCTTCTGTCATCATCTGAAAAATTAGTTCAGCTGGTCGGATGAATGGCTTGTAGCTGACTGAAGCTGACAGGTAGTTTTGGAGCTTGAATTCACATTGGCACCAGGGTTATCAATAAATAAGGTATAGCACTGTGAATGTGATGTTTGGATCATTTCTTTTTCAGTAAATCAAAAAAAATTTACTCAGTTTCCAACATTGTAAAAAACATCATTTGAAATCTGGAAAGCTACTTGTGGAAATATCAAATGCTCAATCATATTTATTGTATACTGGTAACAAAGTACAAATAAACACCACAAGGTGGGGAAATGAACAGTGTTTGAAACTGTTTTAAACAGAGATGATTATGGTGATCTTTGTTGGTGAATACTGAACCTATTTAACATGGTCACAAATTCTACCTGGAAAATAATGAAGAGGCAAAATATCAGTTTGGATTTAACGTATAAGAAGTGGAAATCTAAAACCGTTTCCTTAAAACACAACTGAGACTAACTCATTTTAAAAATTCCAAAACTGATAGATATTATTAAGGGTTTCAGTATCAAAGCAGATAATAATCACTTGCTCCGGCAGCTCGTACCACATACTGATTACCCTCTGTGTCAAAAAGGTGCTCCTCAGGACCCATTAAAATTTTTTTGACTCCCACCTTAAATCTATGGCCTCTAACTTTAGAGTCCCCTAACCCAGGCAAAAGATCATAAGTTCTTATAAACTGCAGCACCTGGGTAGCCCTCCTGGGACCCAAGTCCAATTACTGGAGCAAAAATGCTAGAAGCATCTTTTAAACTGCAGGGGGGGGGAATCGACCCATTAAATTGCCAACCCTGAGATTTCAGGGGGATCCTACCCCCACAATGACATGGTAATTAAAGCATTGCACACTCACAGGGACTATTGGTTAGTCTTCCCTGCCCCCCCCCAATGGCCATCAGTCACCACTCCTGTCTGTCGATCCCCCGTTAGTCACCAAACCCACCGTCAATCAACACCCACCCCATCAATCGTACACCCGCTCCCTCAGCAACAACTCACTGCCATGAACATTGAGCTGTCACTGTGAACCAAAGTGACACTCGCAGCAGCAGTATTTCGCGGACCCCCACTCTTCTCATCCCCATGGCAGTGACCCCTTTCCCCCAGTGGCAGTGACCCCTCTGTCCCGATCCCTCTCCCCCCTGCAGCAGCGACCCTCTCTCTCTCTCTCTCTCCCACCACTGCAGCAGGGATTTCAGCCAGGTGTTGCACTGTGACGCCTGCACGCAAGCGCGGACATCACAGGAGTAACTGAGTCGGCCATTTTCCTGTTCAAATTGCTGGCGGCTGCAACCTAGGTAATTTTAACTGGGTTCCCTGACTAACTCTAAGGTAGACCAGGGACCTGGTTGGATTAGGACCAGGCTGACTGCCGCATAAGTGGGGGGCTAACTGGGCAAATTGTCCAGTTAACCTAATTTTACATGGCAGTTTGAAAGACCCTCATCACTATCTACCTTATCTATGCTATTTATAAGCCCCTCCAGTCTCCCATGCTCCAAGGAAAAATGTCCTAACAATGATGCCATTCTCGATCACGTAGCCAAGGATAGCCAGATGTTTTGTCCTGAACACACACTTGTTAGAGTTGTAAGTGAGGTTCGCTGCATGGAGAAATCTCTAGCAGTTGGCGTCACGATCTTCCAAGGTATGGCCAACGATGATGATGCTATTGACGTAGGCTAAGGTAGGCTTTAACCCATACTCATCTACCATTCTGTTCATTTGTCTCTTGAAGATAGAAACCCTGTTAGTGATACCAAAAGGGACCATCCAGAATTGTTAGAGTCAACCATTAGCATCAAATGTCGTATATAGATGTTCTCGGAACATATTGGGAGCTGGTGATAAACAGCTTTCAGGTCAATGGTCGAATAGACCCGATGCTGTGCAATATCATTCACTCTATCCAAAATTCAAGGGAGGGGCTATGCATCCAGGAGTGTATACCAATTAATAATTTGACTATAGTCGATTACGAGTCTGGACTTGTTTACCCTCTTAAACACTACAACTTGTGCTTTCCGTGGGCTGGTGCTCGGTTCACCGAAACCTTCGTCAAGCAGACGTTATGTCTCAGACTTTGTGAAATCTTTGTCTGCTGTGCTGTAGCTCCTGCTCTTGGTAGCAATAGGTTTGTAGTCAGAGGATAGATTCAGGAAGAGAGGTGGTGGGGGCTGGGGATTGATATTCAGTGTGGAGAGGCTATATGTGGGTTCTGATTTTAGGGGCGCTCCTTTCTAAACTATTACAGAGGGAGGGGACCAGAATAGTCCAAGGTCATGCTTTTAAGGTGGCACAGAAAGTCCAGACCCAACAACACCGGAGCACACAGTTCGTCAAGGCGAACCTTCCAGAATTTTCCCCCTTTCAAATGACAGATGTATAATACAATATTTATGAATACTCGTAGAATGCAAATGAGATGCAAGGCATATGTGATAATTGAAAGGATACATTTTTAGGTTGCACTCTTGCACTGTCCGTGAGTAGATGGCACAGGTTGTTACCCTGTTTTGGTTATATCAAGAATGCAAACAAGGATTCAATGATTACTAACACAAATTATTTAAGGTAAACTGCTCAGATAAAGATTTAATGTGGATTAAAAAGGGACCTGAGAATGCTCCTCCTTCACATAAAGGGTGATGGCTCTATGGAACAAGCTGCCAGTGGAAGTGGTAGAGTGGGGTCAATTATGACATTTAAAAGACATTTAGACAGCTAAACAGATGGGAAATACTGTATATGGAAGGATATGGATCAAAAGCAGGAAAATGAAACTAACTTGGTCAGCAGACAAAAGTTGAGCTGAAGGTCCTATTTCTGTGTTGTAGAACTCTATGACCTATGGAACATAGATTCTGTGTAATGTAGAAAGTCTTGCACCCTTCCTGTGCCCTCATTACTGCAGGTGTAAGAAGTGGAGTAACTTTAGGAATTTAACCCTCAAGTTTATGATTTTGAACAACTGCTGGTGTAACAATGGTCTTCATGATTCATGTGTAAATTATCACAAGTGATTACCCCCTGAATCTCATCAGTGGAGAAAAAGAGGAACAGTATAACTACCAGATCTGTAAAAAAAAAGACCATAGCTCAAGAGACACTTTAACATAGCATTTTCCTGTATTCATATTCATTTCTGACCACTGATGGGGAAGAATGCCTCTCTGGGAATGCTGAGTAATTCTGGAAAGTAGGTTGAGATCAATAGGGATAATTTGGGGATCAGATGGACATTTCTGCTGGTCACAGACAGGAGGCCAGGATGGCATGTTATGTTGGGGTGAAGTATATCACAGGGAAACTGCAGGGCATTTTAGAAGGTGAGGATGAATAGATAGAGATTAAAGATCAAAAATTTATCCAACAAAATACATGGGGATTTCTACCCCTTACAATTAACCCAAACTCTCAGAATGCATTTAGAGTTTAGGAAAACAAAGTCAGCAAGCACTTGCTACATCTGAAGATGTTTCCTTCATCTCAATCCAACTCTAGAAGTAATAATTAATGAGCAATGTGTCCTTTCAGAAACCATAAAAATAATGACTTTGCTCTTCACCTTGGTTTCATCAGGTGAAAAGAATGTGCATTAATTGAACACGTCTCATGCTTTTCAAGTACAATACCACAATGCACTTCAGAGCCAATGAATGTCTCAAGGAAAATATGCTTCTTATTTTTGGCTGAAAGCCAATGCTGATAAACAGGAGTTCACGGAAACTATCCATGTTATTGTTGCTAACAAAGTAACCAATATGGAGAATAACTCATAAGAATAAAAATAAAACATTTCTGTGAATCAAGTAAATAATATCTCATCATGCTCCCTTCAGTCGGGTTTCTGATTGTAAAAGAAAATCTGAATTCTCCTTCTAATGCAGAACAATAATGTATTTGGGTGTTCAATGGTTAAGAGGCAAGACAAGAGAGCAATTCACAGATTCAGGACTCAGCCCCTGATGATCAGACAGAATAATGTGAAAGTAGTTTATCAAAGGAGGGTAATCAGCCTGACTAATGAAGCCCAAACCTTGCAGAATCTAAACCTCTGTGATTACTCTTCTGGAAAGAATTATATTGTAACTAGCAACTCATCACATTTGAAGATAACTGCAAACCCAGACAACCCCATGCTCATCACTGATGATAGAAAAAGTGATGAAGACATCTCTGCAAGGCTCCACTTGAATTTCCTAAGCATTTGCCTAATTAAAGATCACCATGATAAATTATCAATGAAATGGAAATTATTCTGAAGGGTGCTGGGCTGATTCAAATGCTGGCATTCAGCTGCTCCCATCTCAGTAAATTCCAGATTTAAATGGCCCTGCCATGAATGACAGATGACCAGGTATCTGTCACTTACCCTGGCTCTGCAGGAATTCTCCAGAAAACACTATTGAATCTGCGACTCCATTCAGATGCTAACCAGTTCTGGTGCAGAATTGGAGCCCATCCACATGATTGTGGGTTTCCTACTTTGATATTAGAAACAGAAACCTGCATGCTTTTTACTTAATTAATTTTAATATGTTAATGCATTTAAAGTATTTATTTAATTTCTTTCACTTTATGTCAATTTTAATCATGTTTAAATGTTTCTGATATCAAAGTATTTCAAAATCATTGCATAGCCTCAATAGCTTTGATAGAAGGTGAGGCTCCAGTCTCATGGGAAGCCAGAGCCTTCTGAAGATAAGGCAATGGACAAATCCTGGTCTGGGACTGATCATCAGGAAATCCTTCTTTCACCTCACTGGATATTCCCTAAGTGCAAAGGGTCAAGTTCCAGATGTGAAACACTGAGGGAGTGTAGGGGGCACTGAATCCACACCATAGCTGATTCCAGATGATTTGGATGAGATTGTTCTGCAAATTAAGACAAACATAAAGAAAGTATCTCCATTCAGAGGGAACCTCTCATTAATTCAGGAAGAACTTCAGAAGATTAGTCACTGTTATAATGGTACTGTAATGAAGTATTCTAAACTGAGTTGCTAGAGACATCAGTGTACATATTGTCAAGTTGCTATATACACTGGGAGTCTAGTGCAAGATTGACACCTCCAGGCTTGTATGCTGGGCTTATAGACATCATATGGACAGGAAGTGACATCATCTGTTATGTCATCAACCCAGATAAAAGCCGATGTTGGATGCAAGTCAATTTCCTGCATTTTCCACAGCACATCACCATTTTGGAAGCCAGTTTTCTTGCTGGTAAGTGGGTCGCCACAATACTTATTTATACATCAAAAGTTTTCACAAATAGGACAAAAATGATGAGGATCACAGATTGGGAGAAGAGGAAGGATAAATATTGGTAGAGTTACAGAGTTCTGTGTTGTGTATTGGCCTATGTGTTGTGTGGTTTTATGTTAAAAGTGACAGTTTCCCTTAGAGAGCCAAGGTGAAGGTAGTCTGCTGAGAGAGTCGGAGACCCACTGAGCATGTGCAAAAAAATGATCTAAAAATTTCTGGACTTGGACGATAAACCACCACTGGGTGGTGCTGTGGAGTGAAAGAAGGCCCAGAGCATGAGTCATAGTCTGGAGGACAGTTTAGAATGCTGGGATTTCAAAGAGGATGAACATTCCGAAGGCAGCCAGAAGGATCCGGACGAAGCCAGTGCTTCCTCTCTCTGCAAGGAGCACAAGACAAATTAAAATTTTTTTGGTTTCAGTTTACCAAACAAACTGAATTTTGTTTATGATCTTTGCTTCAGTTGAGATCAAAGTTTGTGAGTCTTGTGTATGTTTTGTGTCTAACTTTTTTCTGTGGGCTGGTTGGAAGTGTAGCTTAGACTTGAATTACCTATGTTATATTTAGGTTGGGAAATTTATAAGTTTTACACTGTTATAGAATATTGCATAGTAACCACTGGGCATTGTTATAAAAGGTGGGATTTTGAATTAAAGTTTGAAGGTGAATTTTTTTGTTAATAAAGTAATGGTTCATCTTTACCCCTGTGTAATATGCCGCCTTTGTGGTTGCTGGTTTGATCTTGTAACAGTAGACACCAAGAACCTCATTCTTTTACACTCCTCACCCCCCATTCTACTTCTCCACCCACTTATCTTCCCATGGGATTGAATAAATTGGCCACCTGAAGGAGTTGTTTAATACATTATGAGGAAGGTGTTACCTTTGTTAGTCTGGATGACATTTTAGTGTGGCAGCCTAGATTACATAATGAAGTGTCGGCAATAAAGCTGTCTCCATAACCTATCAATGCATTAGCCAGACTGTACCCATCAATATCTAATACTACCTTGTCTAGATCCCTAATGGCTCTCGCAAAGAAATCTGGCTGGGAAATTTTAAGTCTTTCACCTGTGCATTTAAAGTTACATTTGGGTGATTAGTAACCTGTAATTTTCTAAATCTGTTCTTACTTTGAGAGCTACTTTTTGCCAATGTGGCTAATGGGAAGAGTAACTGAAGAAAAATAGAACGTTGTCAGCCAAAAACTCCAGATTGCAAAGAGTTGGCCAAGTTTAATTTGACACCGGTTTAAATAGCAAGGAGAAGTATCCTGTTGTACAATCACTTCACTGCCTCCTAGTTTGTCATTTTATGCCGAGGGCTCTCATTATATCAAGTTTGTTTGAGGAAATAAAACAGAATAATTTTTAACACCCACTCATGGACAGTTTGTGATGTACAATAACTATGCTGACATAAGTTTTTTCTTCCTTGTCATTAGTTGGGGACAACCCTTCCAAATTAATCTTTATTTTTAATGCTGTTAGTACCCTTGCAGTGAAACATAAAAGTTTGTGCATGCTATGAATGTAGAAAAAACACAGAAGAGCTGGAGGAACTCAGCAGGTCACACAGCTTCACAAGGACATAAAGACCTATAACCATTGGGCCCAAAATATTGGTTATCTATCTTTACCTTCCATGGATGCTGCTTGACCTGCTGAGTTCCTCCAGCATTTTTTATCTTTTGACTAGTTCCCTTGGAATTGGTTTTACAATCAATGGATTTTCTTCACACAAGTTAAATTGAGATGAAAAAGTGTGTACATTTTGGGGAAAAAAAGTTCAGCAGAAGTCTCAAAAAATTTGTAAGTTGTGTCATCAGCATATTAATTTGATTGTACATATTTAGATTATTTTGTTTCTTAGGTAACTGACAAATTGGTAGTTTTTTTCAAACGAGTTATCAAACTGAGGCCCTGTTAACCCATGCTTGTCTTCATGATGGCTAAAGAGTACATTGAGATATCCTAAGGTTATGCTAAATATATCCAAATACTTTACTCAATGCCTTTACTGCAGATGTAATTTTGTTTACGGATAAATTCTTTTTTTTTCTTCTTCTTCTTTGGCTTGGCTTCGCGGACGAAGATTTATGGAGGGGGTAAAAAGTCCACGTCAGCTGCAGGCTCGTTTGTGGCTGACAAGTCCGATGCGGGACAGGCAGACACGATTGCAGCGGTTGCAAGGGAAAATTGGTTGGTTGGGGTTGGGTGTTGGGTTTTTCCTCCTTTGCCTTTTGTCAGTGAGGTGGGCTCTGCGGTCTTCTTCAAAGGAGGTTGCTGCCCGCCAAACTGTGAGGCGCCAAGATGCACGGTTTGAGGCGTTATCAGCCCACTGGCGGTGGTCAATGTGGCAGGCACCAAGAGATTTCTTTAGGCAGTCCTTGTACCTTTTCTTTGGTGCACCTCTGTCACGGTGGCCAGTGGAGAGCTCGCCATATAACACGATCTTGGGAAGGCGATGGTCCTCCATTCTGGAGACGTGACCCATCCAGCGCAGCTGGATCTTCAGCAGCGTGGACTCGATGCTGTCGACCTCTGCCATCTCGAGTACTTCGACACTTAAACTGAGTTTTCTTTTTACTGAAGTCTTCAAAACAAAACTGGGGAGGAGGGAGAGGTGTGGAGGGATCCTATGAATAACAGATGGCTTGCCCTGCTACAACTGTTTAGTGCTGCTATTTAAATTGTACCTCCTATTGTCTCTGTACTTTAATGGAGCTGTTGAATGTTTAATAGACTGATGCCAGGAAATTTTTCTTCACCTTCAATGCTCACACTTGTAATGTCTTCTGTGCAACAGGATGAAGAAAACCTTGGGATTAAAGAAGAAAGAATTAAGTGTGGCAAAGTGAATTAATTCCAACCAAGTTGTTTTCTGTGTTGTATGAAAAAAAATTAAGCTTCCAAGAATATATCAAGAGAACTAGAAGTGAAGAAAATATTGTTATAATAAAGCTAAATGTATGATCACAAGCCTTCATAAGATATAGGAGCAGAAGTGAGCCCATTGGCCTATCGAGTTTGCTTTGCCATTTTGATCCATCCACTCAGTCCCACTCCCTGGCGTGGCCCCTTAACCCTTGATGTACTGACTAATACCTGTTAATTTCTGCCTTTAACACAACCAGCATCCTTGTTACCACAGCTTCCTGTGGCAACGTTCCATAGACTTACAACCCTCTGACTAAAGAATTTTTTTCCCACATTTCTGTTTTAAATTGACCCCTTTTTATCCTGCACATATGCACTCTGTCCTAGACTCCCCTACCATGGGAAATATCCTTGCAACTTCTACTCTATTCATGCCTTTCAGCATTAAAATGCCTCTTAAAGCACCCCCCTCGTTCTTCTGAACCCCAACAAGTACAGTCCTAGAGCCTTTGAATGTTCTTCATAGGCTAACCCTTTCATTGCTGGTATAATTCTCGTAAATCTTACCTGAACCCTCTCCAATGCCAGCATGTTTTTTCTCAATTAAGGTGCAAACAAAATGGACGCACTACTCCAAGTGAGGTCTCACCAATACTTTATAGAGTCTCAACATCACATCTCTGCTCTTGTATGCTAGTCTTCTAGAAATTAATGCATTGGGTTCACCTCTGACTCAATCTGTAGGTTCACCTTTAGGGTATTCTGTATGAGGGCTCTTAATTCCATTTGAACCTCAGAATTTTGAATTTTCTCCCCATCTAAATAATAGTCTGCCCATCTATTTTTTTCTACCTAAGTGCATGACTTTCCAACATTGTATTTCATCTTTTATATCTTTGCCCATTCTCCTAATTTATCTAAGTTTCTCTGCAGCCTTTCATCTCAGCATTACCTACTCTATTTGACACATCTCAGCATCACCTGCTCTACTACCTATTTTGGTATCATCTACAAAGTTATCCACAAAGTCATTCATTCCATAATCCAAAGTAAAAAAAGAGACAGCCCTAACACCACCCAATGCTCTACTTTATGCTAGTATCCTTCCTGTAATTATACGTGCTCTAATCTTGTTTAGCAGCCTTATGTGTGGTACCTTGTCGAAGGCCTTTTGAAAGTCCTCTGTCTAGCATCTCCCCTGATTAGCCTATTTTTAATCTCTTCAGAAATTCCAATAGGTTTGTCAAGCATGTTTTCCTTAAGGAAACTCTGCTGACTTGGGGCTATCTTTTCATGCACCTCCAGGTATTTCATAACCTCATCATTAAAAATTGACTCCAATGGCTTCCCAACCACTAACAGCAGGCTAATAGGTCTATCATTTCCTTTCTGCTGCCTTGTTCCCTTCTTTATTAGTGGTGTGACATTTGCGATCCTCCGTTCCACTAAAACTATAGCACAATCCATTGATTCCTTGAAATCATTACCATTACATCCATAATCTCTACAGCATCTTCCTTCAGAGCTCGAGGGTGCATTCCACCTGGTCTGGGAGACTTCTACCCTGAGATTAATTTGCTTCCTAAGTACCTTCTCTCTCATGATCTTGACTGCACTCGCTTCTCTTCAGAGAGAGCCGTGAGAGTCTGGTGTGCTACTAATATCTTCCACAGGAAAGATTGATACAAAATATTCATTCATTTCCTCTGTTATCTCCTCGTCTCCCATTACAATTTCTCCAGCATTGTTTTACATGGTCCTATGTCTACTTTGGTGACCCTTTTAATCTCCATATATTTAAAAAAGCTCTTAATATCCTCTTTGATATTATTTGCTCACCTCCTTTCATAATCCATCTTCTTCCTCATCACCTTCTTAGCTGTCTTCTCTCATTTTTTTTGTTTCCCAATCGTCTCTCTTCTCACTTATTTTTGCCTCCTTGTCTGCCTCTCTTTTGCTTTTACTTTGATTTTAACTTCCCTCGTCGGCCATAACTGTCTCATTTTTCCATTCACAATTTTTTGGGGGGTATATACCTTTCCTGTATTCCCTATTAGTGTGCTTTTCCAGTAAAACTGAAAATAAAATTATAATTGTCCCATATAATTGTGGTTTCATTTTTAAAGTGGGAATATTAAACTGTAGATCAGTGCTTTCAACCTTTTTCTTTGCACTCACATACCATTTTAAGTAATCCTTATGCCATCAGTGCTCTGTGATTAGTAAGGGATTACTTAAATGGTATGTGAGTGGGAAAGGAAGGTTGATATCACTGCTCTAGACCCAATTGTTACTGAAATATTTTGCTTGAGAAAAATTGTCATTGTGCAATGCTACTCAAGCTAATTTACCTTTCCACAAAAACTCTCGTACTGCTTTATTCAAATCCTGAAAAATTCTCTTTGAAAGCAAAAGTATTGATTGAAATAAATAATGAATTCAAGGAAAGATATTCATCTTAATACAATTAACACATCCAATTAGAGTTAATGGGAGATCTTTTCATTTGGTTAAGTTTGCTTTAATCTGCCTCAATATAGGTACATAATTTAATTGATATAACAATTGATAGTCATTGTCCACAAACACACCTCAGTATTGATTTTATTTGTCCATCTTAATTTTGTAATATTTTTAAATTCAGAATAATCTTCTACTCCAATTGGCAAAATGTCACTTTTATCCCAGTTAACTTTATATCCCAACAATTCTCCAAATTTCGATAAACACTCCTGTAACTGTTGCAATGATCTATCAGGCTCTATCAAATATATCAACACATTATCTGCAAATAGATTAATTTTATATCCTTCATCCTTAATCCTCATTCCTCTAATATCCTCATTTTGTCTAATAGCCTGTGCTAACGGTTCTATAGCCAATGCAAATAGGGCTGGTGACAATGGGCAGCCCTGACAAGTTGATTGAGTCCATTTAAAAGGTAAAGATGTCTGTCCTTTTGTCACCACCCTAGCAATCAGATTCATATATAAAGCCTTAACCCAACCAATAAAGAAAGGGCCAAATTTAAATTTCTCTAATACCTTAAGTAAAAAGTCCCATTCAACCTGATCAAAAGTTTTTTCAGCATCTAGTGCAACTACCATAGGATGATTAGGTTGCTGCCGATAAGCATTGTTCAAAGTAAGCAATCAAAGTATATTATCTGAGGCATTTCTATTCTTAATAAAACCTGTTAGATCAATATGCACTAATTTAGGTAAATATTTAGCAAGTCTATTAGCTAATACTTTTGCCATAATTTTATAGTCTACATTCAATAAAGAAATAGGTCTATATGAATATACCTGTAAAGGATCTCTATCTCTCTTTGGGATAACAGTTATTAAAGCACTCAAACACGTTTCCGGTAACTTCTGATCTTCAGTAACTTGATTTAACACTTCCCCAAATATATTAGAAAATTCATCATAAAAAAGTTTATAGAATTCCACAGGAAACCCATCATCTCCTGGGGACTTTCCATTAGGCATTTCCCGAATACCTTCCTTGATTCAAAATGGAGATTGCAACTCCTGAATATCTTTCTCATCTAGTACTGGTAATGTTAATTTAGATAAGTAAGAATCAATAGAAGCATTATCCTGTTTCCCCTCAGAAGTTTTTTTTTTGATAAAATGAATAAAACTGGTCATTAATTTCCTGAGGCTTGTAGGTAATTATTGAATTCTTCTTAATAGCATTAATAGTCCAAGATGCCTGTTCAGCATTCAACTGCCAGGCAAGTACCTTGTGAGCCCTTTCCCCCAACTCATAATAATGTTGTTTATATCTATTAAGTGATCAAATTGGTAAGTTTGTAAAATATTATAGTGTAATTTTAACTTCATTAATAGGGCTTTTTTTTCTCTTCTATCTTTCTGAAAGTCCTTCTCTAGTTCAGCCATCTGATTTTCCAACTGTAAACTTTTTGCCATATATTGTTTCTTAACTTTCATAGAATAGCTAATGATCTGTCCCCTCAAATAAGCTTTTAAAGCATCCCATACTACAAAATAACTCTTTACAGAATTTACATTTTAGGTCAAAAATAAAGAAATATGCTCTTTTACAAAGGTAACAAACTCTGTTTTTTTTCAATAACATTGCATTAAACTTCCATCTATACGTTGAATGTACTATCTCCGAACTTTCACAAGAAAAAAATTAATAACGAATGATCTGATATAATTCTACTTTTATATTCAGTTTGCAGTACCCTACCCTGAAGATGTGCTGATACCAAAAATAAATCAATTCTGGAAAATGAGTCATACTTGGAAAGATGCATTGGGTGGCTTACAACTGTCACATTTTCAAAATTATTATGAGGCAGCTCAGTTGAAGTTTATTAGTAGACTGATGGATTTGGATCAACCTCCTAGTTAGGCTAAGGTGGAGATATCATGTCTACCTAGAATGGAGATATATGAATTTAAATTCTGTTGGAATTTGATTTTATTACAGGAATATGATATGCCAATACTGAAAGATTTGGGTTTTTTTAAAAATTAGGGTCGAAAGATAAATTGCCAATTTTAACTCCATTATCCAATAATTGGCTTATTCCTTTTTCAATGTTTAATAGTTATTTAAAGATTTGGAATGCTAAAGGTATAAAGACAATACAGGACTGTTTTGTAGAGGGACAATTTCTTTCTTTTATCCATTTGAGAGAACGATTTGAAATATCTTTAAATTCTTTATTTGTGTATTATCAGCTTAGGGCTTTGGTGAAAGATAACTATGGTAGAGAGATGTATTTATGTACTTTGTCAAAATTTGAATCTTTGACTTCTACTATACCAAAGAAGGGTTATGTTTCAGTTATGTATAATTTATTAGAGGACAGTATGGATAAACCAGATTGGGAAAAATCAAAACTTAAATGGAAAACGGACTTAGTGTTTACTTTTCCTGAAGATGATTGGGTGAACATGTGTCAGGACAATGTAATTAAATTGACTAATGTAAGATATGGTATGGTCAATTGTAATTTTTTTTAACATCAATTGTATTTGACCCTGGAAAAGTTTTTTAAAAAAGTGTTTAGTAATTCAGATTCTTTCTTTAGATGTGGTTTGTGTATTGGTACTTTTTTACATGCTGTTTGGACTTGTGTGAAATTCCAACCATTTTGGCAAGAAATTAAAATAGTTTTGGAAAAATGGTATAATTTTAAACTACATTTGGATCCAATGATTTTTTGTTGGGAGATTTGTATTCATAAAGGGGAATGGGTTTGGATAAAGTTCAAAATGCTTTGTTTGGTGTTGTCGGTTGCGTGTAAATGCATTGCTAGTACTTGGAAAGATGATGTAGAAATTAAAATAATATGTTGGAATAATGAATTGAAAGCTTATATTGTTATGGAAAAAAATACTTATCATTTACATGACAATTATTCTTTTTTTGTTTGTTGATAAGTGGTCTCCATATTTGAAATGTATGCAATTGGATGTATTTTGAACTGTTATTAACATTTATTTAAAAAAAATATATATATTATTTATATTTTTGGCTCCCTTAAGGGAGCTAGCTGAAGGGGTGGGACAGGGGGGGAAAGGGTTTTTCCTCTTTTTAAAAAAATTATTTAAATTCTTTTTAATGTTTGTTGTGTTTTGTTCTTTTTTATATATAAATCTTTGTAAAATTACTTTGTTTGAATATTTAGATTGTATGGTATACTTTTTACTTATATTTTAAATAAAGTTTAAAAAAAAAAGAAAAATTGTCATTGGCCCATTTCCTTTGGAGTTATGAAACCATGCACAGAATGAGTCAATTAGGTACGATTAAAACAGTGGTTTTTAAACTTTTTCTTTCCACCCACATATCACATTACTTATCATAGAGCAGCTATGGTATAGGGAATACTTAAAGTGGTATGTGAATGGAAAGAAAAAGGCTGACAACACTGCTGTAGATATTGGTGGATAATTGAAGATGTTCTTAACTTATTTTGTGTGTGTGTTTCACAGAAATGTACAAATCTCTGCATTCCAAAGAGAGCATGCCTGTCATGAACTTGCACACATTTCATCACTCCTGTCACCCTGAAAGACGTAGAAAATTGGACTGGAGTTCAAAAATCTCTTGAAAAATCTGTTCACTGATTCTACCTAAATATTTCTTTTGAAGATGCTGTTCATTTCAGTACTGAAGAATGGGGAAATGCAAAACAAAGGTCTGTGATACAGATATTTTACTTTTGTTCTATTTTAGTTCTTTTAAATGTATTGTTTTAAAATATCAATCACATCTTCAAGATTCTTTTTGAAATGACAGGTTTAATTTTCAATTGTTTTTGAATGTTTGTGAATGTCACAGATAGATATAAAATAATACATATCTTTGACAACTTTGGCACCCAATTATGCCCAGATTTAGACCTTAAGTTGTAAGAGTAGAATAAGGCCATTTAGCCTAATTCTTCTCCATCACTCAAAACGTTACTGATGGATTTTTCCTCTCAACTCTATTGCCCTGATTTGAGTCTTAACCAGCTGTCAAAGCAATTGAATGTATTCTCCCAAGTGTACTTCAAAACAGTGTCACATGAAGTCACGATTGAGATATCACCAATTTGTTTGAGTTGACTTCCTTCAAGGCAATCCTGGCCACAACCCACAAGAACAAATTTGGTGGATAGTTTTATAAACACCAAGGGTCATAAGTTCTCCTGGAACTACTGTTCATTGCACAAATTGTTCTCAGGTCGTGTAGAAACAAATAATCAAATATAAAAAGAATGCTTCAAATAATAGATTTACAGATTCAAGCAATTTTCTTGCAATACAACTGAAATATTGGGTAACATGATTGTGAATGAGTCTGTTTCTCCCTGTGTATGGTGTTATTGCATACTGCCTGTACCACTGGCCAATGTGAATGTGAGATTTTGTCTAATTGAAGGTCCTGGAAATGTAATTGCTTGACATGTACTTTTTTTAAGCACTCCAGAACTTAAATAGCATGCACAATTTTTAGAGGATCATAAATATCAGCTTATCAGTCATGTTTTGAATAATAGAATGCCTAATTGCATCTTCTTGTATTTTTTACATAAATGCACTTTACACCTTACTGTGGCAGCTCGTGGCTGTCCCCTCAAACCAAGGCAGAAGATGCCGTTTGAACACAGCATTTGAGCAGGCTGCACGAGGTATTAGTGGCCTGTCCCTATAGGCTGCTGCAAAATGGGCTTTGTCAGTCAATCACTGGTGATGGATTGCGAAAGGGCCAAATTGGCGCTCAGGGTGGCACAAACTACACCCGTCTATGATGCTGCGGCAAAATGGGCAGATCCAGCCAATTGCCCATGGCAGGTTGTGAGGACACCAATCAGATCCTGAAGGGACATGGGTCATGCCCGTCATTCACATGGCAGCCAGGGTTTGCCTGATTGCATAAAAGAGAGCACCCAGTTCATTAAATCAGCACTTGGTGTGTGTGTCTTATTTCCAAGCTCTAACCTTGAGACGTGCAACAGTGGTAACCCCGACTTTCCCAATTGGCATTTTTGGACCCAATGCTGGATATTGAGATGGAGGATCAACCTTCAAACAACATGTTCTCCCTGAAGCTGCCAAGCTTCTGGACGTTGCAGCCATGGATGCGGTTCCAGCAAGCCGAGGCACAATTCACCTTTCTCTGGGTCTCCGAAAATGACAAGCGCTACTATGTAGTAAGCATCCTCAACCAGGACACTGCAGCCCAGATCATAACTTCCTTCAGCAGCCCCCCAGAACAAGGGAGGTATGTGGCTATCAAGGAGCTACTAACCCACATTTTTGGGCTTCGAAACGCAAGTGCATGGCCTGACTGTTGCATTTGGATGGTTTGGAGGACTGGGCCACTTCTGCCCTCTTGAGAGACATGCTCACTCTCAAATATGACCACAGCTCTTGCCCACTGTTTCAGCAGATCTTTCTGGAGAGGCTGCCTGAAGACATCAGGCTGCTCATCACAGAAGATTTTGATGACCCCAGAAATGTAGCTGCCTGAGCAGACATGCTCGGGGCAGTGAAGAGAGATGCCTGTGCTATGCTGGAACAGGTGATGATGCCTCGACAACAGTGACCATCCAGGAAGCCCGCCAACTGACTGACCAGCCAAACAACGGACCCCACCAGTGAGCTGTACTGTATTTATCATCAGTGTTGGTGTTCAGAGGCCAATTGATGCCACTCCCTCTGCTTTTTCCTGGGAAATGCCAGAGCCAGCTGTCATTGGCGGCTTCCACAGCCGGTATAAATCAACGACTGCTTTATGTACGAGACTCCTTATCGGGCCGCCAGTTCCTGGTCGACACTGCGGCTGAAGTCAGTGTGCTTTACCCCACCCCGCCTCTGATGCCCGCAGCCAAAAGATGGGCCAAGAACTAAGGGCTGCCAATAACTCAAACATTCACATCTTTGGCACCCACACAATTCCCCTTCATTTCGGCAACTGCTATTTTACCTGGAGGTTCACTTTGGCATCCATTTGACAGCCATTCCTGGGGGACAACTTCCTCAAGCCAACTCTCAACTGGAGGACATTAAGTGACAGAGGCTGGCACACGCAAAGATTTCCCAGTCCCTTTCACTCAGTGGCACTAGGCTCACACCAACATTCTGTGACTACTGTTAACAATGTGTTTCCACACATTATTGCTGAGTTTCCTTCCAATTCAATGCCGCATTTCACTTCTACAACACCCAAACATGGGATGTGGCACCATATCCTCACTAAGGATCCATGCCAGGCGTGGCACCTGCCAACTGAGAAACGTAACCTGGTAAAGGAGGAATTCCATAAAATAGAGGAGCTTGGAATTGTACCGACAGTCTGTGGGTCTTGCTGCTCCACATGTTGCTCAAAGCATCGGGAGGGTTGAACATAGGAACATAGGAAGTAGGAACAGGAGAAGACCAAAAATGGCCCATCGAGCCTTCTCCGCCATTCAATACGATCATGGCTGATCTAATTTATGACCTAACTACACCTACCTGCCTTCTCCCCATATCCCCTAATTCCTCTATCATGTAAAAATTTATCTAACCGAATTTTAAATATGTTTAATGAGGCAGCCTCAACCACTTCACTGGTTAGAGAATTCCAAACATTCACTACTCTCTGGGAAAAACTATTTTTCCTAATCTCTGTCCTAAATCTACTCCCCCGAATCTTGAGAATGTGTCCTCTTGTTTTAGTTTCCCTGGCCAGCTCAAAAAACCTTCCTACATCTATCCTATCCATATCCTTCATAATCCTATAAGTTTCTATAACATCTCCTCTCATTCTTCTGAACTCGAGCGAATACAATCCTAGACGATTTAATCTTTCATCATAAGTCAACCCCTTCATCCCAGGGATCAACCTAGTAAACCTCCTCTGGACCATCTCCAAAGCCAGTATATCCTTCCTCAAATATGGAGACCACAACTGGACACAGTACTCCAGGTGCGGTCTCACCAATACCTTATACAGTTGCAACATTACCTCCCTACTCCTGAATTCAATTCCTCTAGCGATGAAGGCCAACATTCCATTTACCTTCTTAATAACCTGCTGCACCTGCAACCTAACTTTTTGCGATTCATGCACAAGCACTCCCAAGTCCCTCTGCACAACAGCATGCTATAGTTTTTCACAATTTTCTCAATTTGCTCTTGGCTACACCACATTTTCTCCCCTCCTCCAAGTCATCAATGTAAATGATGAACAGTTGTGGGCCTAACACTGACCCCTGCGGCACCCCACTTACCACTCTCTGCCAACCTGAAAAATTCCCATTTATCCCGATTCTCTGCCTCCTGTCAGACAACCAATTTTCAATCCAGGCCAATATACTTCCCCGGACTCCACTTTCCTGTAACTTAATGATAAGTCTCTTGTGCGGCACCTTATCAAACGCTTTCTGGAAATCCAAATATACAACATCAACCTGTTCCCCTCTATCCACTGCATCCATTATATCCTCAAAGAATCCTAACAAGTTTGTCAAACAAGATCTTCCCTTTCGAAAACCATGCTGCGTCTGCCTGATTGAACCCTTACGTTCCAAAAGTTTCACTATTTCATCTTTAATGATGGCTTCAAACATTTTTCCAACCACAGACGTCAAGCTAATTGGCCGATAATTTCCAGTCTTCTGCCTTCATCCCTTCTTAAATAGTGGCATGACATTTGCTGTCTTCCAGTCTGCCGGGACCTGCCCAGAATCCAAAGAATTTTGGTATATGACCACCAATGCATCAACTATAACTTCTGCCATTTCCTTCGGAACCCTTGGATGCATATCGTCAGGACCAGGTGATTTGTCTGGCTTTAGTCCCATTAGTTTCTCCATCACTACTTCCATTGTAACAACTATTTTATCAAGGCCCTCCCCAACATTCGCATCCTTAACTCCGCACTTGGGCATGCTGGACGTGTCTTCCATCATGAAGACTGACACAAAATATTTGTTTAATGCCTTGGCCATTTCATAATTTTTTGCTACCAGTTTTCCTTTCTCATCCTCCAATGGTCCTATGTTAACTATGGCCACTCTCTTCCATTTTATATATTTATAAAATATTTTGCTTTCTGTTTTTATATTTTGTGCCAATTTACTTTCATAATCCTTTTTCCCATTTCTTATTACCCGCTTTGTAACCCCTTGTTGTCTCTTAAAGTTTTCCCAATCTTCCAGTTTCCCACTGCTCTTTGCAGCTTTGTACACCTGCGCCCTCAATTTTATACTCTCCTTTATTTCCTTTGTTAACCACGGTTGATTTTTTTCCTCCCTTGCTGCCCTTTTTCCTGACCGGAATATATTTTTGTTGAGCATTACAAAATATTTTTTTGAAAATCTTCCACTGTTCCTCAACTGTTTCATCAATTAGCCTGTGCTCCCAGACCACTCTGCCCAATTCCTCCCTCATCCTATGGTAGTCACCCCTTTTTAAGCATAATATATTAGTTTTAGACCTAACTATTTCCCCTTCCATCTGAATGAGAAATTCAATCATACTATGATCGCTATTTCCCAGATGGTCTCTGACTATTACATCATTTACTCTACCTATCTCATTGCACAACACTGGATCCAGGAGAGCATTTTCTCTTGTGGGTTCTTTAACATGCTGCTCAAGAAATCTATCGCAGATGCATTCTATGAAGTCCTCTTTCAGACTCCCACGACCAACTTGATTTTCCCAATCTATGTGGAAGTTAAAATCCCCCATAACTACTGCTGTATCATTATTACATGCCTCACTTATCTCTCTATTTATTTCCTGTGCCATGTGGAAACTACCAATGCCTCAACAATGCCTCACTTATCTCTATTTATTTCCTGTGCCATGTGGAAACTACCAATGCCTCAGCAATGTCTCCACACCCAACAGGTATCCGGTCCCTCACATACCAGATTTCACTGCTAACCTTCAGAGGGCCCAGATATTCTCAAAAGTTGACAATCCTCGGCTATCATCAAATCCAGGTCCACCGGATGATATCCCTAAGACTGCTATTATCACCCCCTTTCGACTTCTTGAGTTCCTCTGAATGCCTTTTGGATTAAAAAACGTAGCTCAAACCTTCCAGAGGTTAATGGATGCAGTGGGTCGGGATCTCAAATTGGTTTTCATCTATCTCGATGACATCCTGATAGCTAGCTGTGACCACACCAAGCACGCTACTCACTTAAGACTTTTGTGCACTTGCCTGAGTGAGCATGGGTTGACTATTAACCCAGCAAGATGCCAGTTCGGCCATGAGACTATCGACTTCTTGGGGCACTTGATTAATATAGATGAGGCCAACCCACTGCCCGAGAAGGTACAGGCCATTCAGTCATTTTCTAGGCCAAATACATCAAGGGGTTGGCATGATCATGGCTAGCTATCAGAATATCATCGAATAATAGCTTCACACAGATTAAAATCTGCATTTCTGAATGAAGAAACTGTGAAGTATCATTAACTTGGAGGAAGTCTTAGCAGCACTTCATAATTGTAAAAGGAAATATTGTAACATTAATAAAGGTACTTTTATTTATGGTTATATTGTACAAATGTAAAATCATTTTTACACTTTAACCCACCATCCATTTTCAATAAGCTGTTTTGTGAAACTTCACATAAAATTAGGTAGTCACAAAATTAGAAATCATAAATACCTTCAAAGTTTCCAGCCTTTCAATTGGTTTTGAATAGACTATAAATAGGTCTTTGACCAACAATAATAAAACTTGACAGTAGACTCTGACACAACCAGTCTCCAAGGTTCAGAGGTTTATTTTATTGTTATATAATAATACATTAAAGATGCATGATATACTTCAACCTTTGTCTGCTGTAAGGCAAACAAAGATTTGCCATGGGCATTGGCCAAGCACCCCAAACAATGGGAGAAAAAGAAGTAAAAGAGAGTCCCTTTAAAGTTACTGAGTGTTCGGAGATTCTCCTCCAGTGCTCCTGCTGCCTCTGCACAGACTCCAGTTCAAAACATTGACAACCTGAGCTCCAGATCCATTGTGATAAGGGAGCTTTCAGTGCTCTAACCCTTCTTGACCTCAGCACCCTATTAAATCCTGGATACAGTACCTGATTCCCTTGAGCCAGTTGCCAGTCTCCAGCAGCTCACAGCCTATGTAGTCCTTCGGCTTCTGAGCCCCTAACCTGTCCTCTGCTGTGGTCACCACCCTAAAGGGTTCTCTCCTATGCTCCTCTTCTCAATAGGCGGTGTTTTCCCATTTTTGGTGTCCTGCACTGGTGCCTAAATATTTCTAAAAGAACTTTTGGCTAGAAAATTTAATTCAATATTTTTCACTTTCCATTTCTCAATCCCATTAATTCTAAAATCTTATTTTTAGAAAACATGTACAATCAGCTGTTTTCTCAACACTGATTTCCAGATCAGTTTTCAAGCAAAGATTCTGGATAATACATAAGATTGTGTGAGAATCACTGACAAATGCATTAACTTTAGCAAAGGAAGGAGCATTACAGATATTATCACATTTGTTTTAATAAGAATTAGACACTTATGTACTATTTATAATAATATCTCTATCACAATGTTGAATAAAATGGGGTATAGCAAACCTTCCCACTTCACACCATTTTTTTTTATAAAGGAATAAATTATTTTGTAATTTTCTTGTCATCAATCAGTATCGTGGTTGAGTTTAAACAAGATTCCTATGGGGATCAATAACAATTTTAACACTGCTAATGCATATGCTATTAACTTGGATCCAATAGTAAAGATTTTTGTTAAATGAACAAAAACATCAGTTTGATTCACTGATTCCTCTTTTTCATCCTTCAATAACAAAAAATATATGGCTGTCTGATTATCAGGGTTACTAAAGGGAGACCCTCTCGGTAAGTATTAAAATGATAATCTCTGTCAATTTCTTGGCTAATCCTAGGTAATTTGGAATGAATAGTGATAGTTTTCCAGTTGTCTATATTTTAAGCTTCACCAGATAGTCAAATGTAGGTATCTGGACTGACCTGCTTTCTTTGAGGCCTTTTGGTACTACTGATACTAACTAAAATTATTAAAACTCCACTAAAATTTAAATATTAAAGTTCAGATTTTCAATGAATTTAATCTATCTGGACCAAAGTGGCTAATATCCATTTTTAAAGTTTTTCCAACCCTCAGCAATTTCAATTGAATTTAATATCCCTTTCATGATTTAACCAATTTAATAGTCAGTCTAATTATTGCTAACTGCAGTCTGAGATCGCTAAAATTCATATAAAATGCAAACTTCTAACAGGGATGGCCTCAACCAATGCCAGTTTGTTTTCCAAAAATCATTTCGAAGTTCTACAAAAATAATTTCACTGGCCTCAGAATTTCTTTTATTTCTTCACACACCCTGCTTTAAATTGTTATTAAAACACCTCACTGACAAAAGGCAAAGGAGGAAAAACCCAACACCCAACCCCAACCAACCATTTTTCCCCTGCAGCCGCTGCAACCGTGTCTGCCTGTCCCGCATCGGACTTGCCAGCCACAAACGAGCCTGCAGCTGACGTGGACTTTTACCTCCTCCATAAATCTTCGTCCGCGAAGCCGAGCCAAAGAAGAAAACAGTTACAACCAGCATTGTCATCTTTATCAAGGGTCTTATAAATACATTTGAAATCCTTGACAGCATTTCAACATATTGCAATCTAAGACATATATCTTTCATTTCTACCAGAATATATATCACATTGGGGGATGAGTAAGAGAAAGCCATCTTCAATCTTTATATTGTTACAAAATGCTGTTCTCCCACCAGGAGACCCAGCCACATCCATTCCAATACACCAAATACCAAACTTAACATCAACAGGAACTTCTACTTCTTCACAACTTTTCTCATTGTTAATGACCTCAGTCTTGTTATTTACATCTATATTCCATTCATGGATCAGCTGCCAATAAAACATTTCCATTTGCCGTTTTTTGAAATCAACGGGATAACCCTTCAATCTGTATCAATTTGCAAAGCTCATGTTTGAAAAATAAGCATGCTAATGTTGCTTTTTCCTGTAAACTTGTACTTGTTCTATCAATGTGGTAGTCTATCCTCAGACCAAACTAACGAGGATATATCCTTATTATCAGCCCCACTGACAAATCTGCTCAAGTAGTCAAATTCAGTCATGCCGAGTGCTTTCAAATCAATTTTCAAATCAAAGGGGGTTCATTTTCTTATGCTATTCCAATCTAATCTACCACATTCACACCAGAGTCGGTACATTGAAAGGACCCTGCCATATTCTGTCCTTCAATGGACTCACCTTACCTGACCATAAAATGTACAAGGTCATAGGCTAATTGGGAAGCACAGGTCTCAATGCCAGAATTGGCTTCTTCTGTGTTTTAAATTAAAAATAGGTGAAAAAATTGTGAAAAATCCAGCAATTACATCTCATACATTGGATGATATGTATCTTACTCAAATCTTTTCTCTCAGAATGTAACTAAAAGTTATCACATGCTTGAAACCCTTCATGACATCAATCATAGAGTAAAATAACACAGTAATAAGTCCTTTGGCTCAACATGTCTATACCAACTAACGTATACTCATTCAATTCCCTAGCATTGGTCCATAGCCTAATAATATATGCCTTGTTGAAAGATGTATTCATCGAGATACTTTTCAAATATCACAACATTATTTGCCTTCATCATTTTGGTCAATGCAATCCAGACATAATTACCATCTAGGTGAAAAACATTCTTCCTCATGTTTCCTCTAAACTTCTTACTCCCCACCTTAAACCTACGTCTTCTACTCTTGAACACTGCCATTGGCCATAGATATCTACCCCATCTATGCCTCTCTATCATATCTCTCCTCAGCTTCCTCTACTTGAAGCAAAAGAAATCCAGTCTATGCAGTCTCTCCTCAAAACCAAAACATTTCATCCCAGGCAACATCTCCAGTGTAATCACTTCCTACAAATTGATGACCAGACATTGGTGACTTCAGGGGTTTTTACGAGGCTCTAAAGGCTGTGTACGGCCCCTCAGCCAAGTCCAAAGCCTGCTGCGCAGCTCAGATGGCAAAGTCCTCCTCAGCGACAAGATCTCCATCCTCAACCGATGGTCAGAACACTTCCAATCTCTTTTCAGTGCCAACCGCTCAGTCCAAGAATCCGCCCTGCTCCAGCTCCCTCAACAGCCCCTAAGGCTAGAGCTGGATGAAGTCCTCACCCAGAAAGAGATATATAAGGCAATTGAACAACTGAAAAGTGGCAAAGCAGCAGGTATGGATGGAATCCCCCCAGAGGTCTGGAAGGCTGGCGGCAAAACTCTGCATGCCAACTGCATGAGTTTTTCAAGCTCTGCTGGGACCAAGGAAAGTTGCCTCAGGACCTGCATGCCAAACTGCATGGGTTTTTCAAGCTCTGCTGGGACCAAGGAAAGCTGCCTCAGGACATTCGTGATGCCATCATCATCACCCTGTACAAAAACAAAGGCGAGAAATCAGACTGTTCAAACTACAGTGGAATCACGCTGCTCTCCATTGCAGGCAAAATCTTCGCTAGGATTCTCCTAAATAGAATAATACCAAGTCTCACCGAGAATGTTCTCCCAGAATCACAGTGCGGCTTTCGCGCAAACAGAGAAACTACTGACATGGTCTTTGCCCTCAGACAGCTCCAAGAAAAGTGCAGAGAACAAAACAAAGGACTCTACATCACCTTTGTTGACCCCACCAAAGCCTTCGGCACCATGAGCAGGAAAGGGCTTTGGCAAATACTAGAGCGCCTCGGATGCCCCCCAAAGTTCCTCAACATGGTTATCCAACTGCACGAAAACCAACAAGGTCGGGTCAGATACAGCAATGAGCTCTCTGAACCCTTCTCCATTAACAATGGCATGAAGCAAGGCTGCGTTCTTGCACCAACCCTCTTTTCAATCTTCTTCAGCATGATGCTGAAACAAGCCATGAAAGACTTCAACAATAAAAACGCTGTTTACATCCGGTTACGCACGGATGGCAGTCTCTTCAATCTGAGGCGCCTGCAAGCTCACACCAAGACACAAGAGCAACTTGTCCGTGAACTACTCTTTGCAGGCATGCCGCTTTAGTTGCCCATTCAGAGCCAGTTCTTCAGCGGTTGACGTCCTGTTTTGCAGAAACTGCCAAAATGTTTGGCCTGGAAGTCAGCCTGAAGAAAACTGAGGTCCTCCATCAGCCAGCTCCCCACCATGACTACCAGCCCCACCCCCCACAACTCCATCGGGCATACAAAACTCAAAACGGTCAACCAGTTTACCTATCTCGGCTGCACCATTTCATCGGATGCAAGGATCGACAACAAGATAGACAACAGACTCGCCAAGGCAAATAGCCCCTTTGGAAGACTACACAAAAGAGTCTGGAAAAACAACCAACTGAAAAACCTCACAAAGATTAGCGTATACAGAGCCGTTGTCATACCCACACTCCTGTTCGGCTCCGAATCATGGGTCCTATACCGGCATCACCTACGGCTCCGATAACACTTCCACCAGTGTTGTCTCCGCTCCATCCTCAACATTCATTGGAGCGACTTCATCTCCAACATTGAAGTACTCGAGATGGCAGAGGCCGACAGTATCGAATCCACACTGCTGAAGATCAAACTGCGCTGGGTAGGTCACATCTCCAGAATGGAGGACCATCGCCTTCCCAAGATTGTGTTATATGGCGAGCTCTCCACTGGCCACCGAGACAGAGCTGCAACAAAGAAGAGGTACAAGGACTGCCTAAAGAAATCTCTTGGTGCCTGCCACATTGACCACCGCCAGTGGGCTGATTTCACCTCAAACAGTGCATCTTGGCGCCTCACAGTTCAGCGGGCAGCAACCTCCTTTGAAGAAGACCGCAGAGCCCACCTCACTGACAAAAGACAAAGGAGGAAATACCCAACACCCAACCCCAACCAACCAATTTTCCCCTGCAACCGCTGCAACCATGTCTTCCTGTCCCACATCGGACTTCTCAGCCATAAACGAGCCTGCAGCTGACGTGGACATTACCCCTCCATAAATCTTCATCCGCGAAGCCAAGCCAAAGAAGAAAGAAAGAAGAAGAAGACTCGCTCGTGGCCTACTATTTATTTACATATATATATCTGCCTTTAAATTATACCCCAAAATGCATTTCAGAATTGATTTTCATGAACAAGTCATTAAATTTGGTGTTTAGCAGCAACATCATAATGCAATCATTCTTATTATAACCATCTTACAACATTAATGTAAAAAAAAGTTAAATAATAGTGCACGAAATGTAAGGCAGTATCTTTGGTTCATTGGTTATTCAGGAGTCCATGCACTTGTAAGTGGCCATCTTGTTTCTCTAGGATTCACCCTTTGGATGTGTCAGCCCCACTAAGGAGGCCACTCATCAATCCGTTTCCCAAGGGTTGGCTGTTTTACACGTTACCCAATGAATTCTAACTTGCCAACATGGTTGGCAAAGCTGTTGCCCAGGAGGAACAACAGCTCCTGTTGGTGGGATTTGCCAGGTCATGTCATAAAAGTTCACAAAATCCTAATCAGTATTGTCCTTGATGAGTGATGCTACTATCTACTGTTTGTACATTTGCCAACTTGCTTATTATAAGCAATTAACTTTTAAGTTCATTGTTGATTTCTTTTATACTTTTGTTAGTTGGTTAGAAACTCAGTTAGAGAAAGTTGGAGTCACCTTTGAACTGCACGGGTTAGCAAAGTGGTTAGCACAACATAATTACAGCACCACTGACCTGGATTTGAATCCACTGCTGTCTGTAATTCATTTGTATATTCTCTCCATGGTCATGTGGATTTATTCCAAGTTACTCTCGCATTTAAAATATATATGGGGTCATATAGGAGGAACGGGCTTATGGACCAGAAGGGCTATTTACCGTGCTGCATCTCTGAATTAAAATTTAACATTCTGGAGCTACTTTTTTTAACCAACTAGTTGGCAATCTGTGTCTGGTGTGGTAGCATTGGCATTAATCCTTGGGTCCCACCCATGCACAACCTATATTCATAGCTAGGCTATGTGGGGAGGTAGGGGCGATCAAATTCATATTTCAAGTTTGCTTTTGAGACTAAGTGAGATGAGATTATGAGAAAAGAGGAGGATGTAAATAAGATACAGACTACTGAAATGAGTGGGTGTGAACATGGCAGATGGAATATAACTGAAAAATGAAAACTCATCTACCTTTAATGGAAAAACCAAGAGCAGAGTAGTTTGGGTTAAATGAGAGATATTGAATAACAGTGATGTTCAATGGGATCTGGCTGTCCTCGAACACAAGCCATTGAAAACAAAATGTAGGAGGAACTAATAATTAGCAAGGAAATGTCATGATCTATGTTACAAAAATATTTGAATTCTGGAGTAATGATGACTTTTGACAATGATTGAGGACCTCAGTGAGACTGCACCTCTGCAGCTTTGGTCGCCTTATCTAGCACACAAAAAAAATCCACTTGCTACAAGGGAAGCACAGTTGAGATTTAGTGCAGTGGTTCCTGGAATGATGTGTTTACTGCAAGAGAAGAGATTTAGCAGGCCTCTAGAGTTAAGAAGAAAGAAAGGTGATCTTGTTGAAATTTATCAAATTCTTTCCAGGCTTAAACGACAGAGAGGATATTTTCTTCAGCTGACAAGATTGGAACCCAGTACAGGTATTGGAACGTAGAATATGGAAGACCATTTCAGACCGTGATGCTGAGAAATTCCTTCACTCAGAGGGTAGCTAATTTTTGTAATTGTCAATAGCAGAAGACTGTTGTTTTATATTTTTAAATTTTAAAATAACTAATTTTGTTTTTAAAATGTAAACATACAGCATGGTAACAGGACCTTTCGGCACATGAGTCTGTGCTGTCCAATTGCACCTAATTGACACAACCCCTGGTACGTTTTGCAGGGTGGGAGGAAACTGGAGCGCTCAGAGGAAACCTATGCAGACATGGGGAGAACATGTATGCTTTTTACATACAGCAATAGATTTGAACCCCGGTCTCAGTTGCTGGCACTGAAACAGTGCTTCGTTAACCATGCTGTCCATTTTGCACTTACACAAACGATTACCAGATTTCTGATTATTAGGATAATAGTGCAGGAAAATGATGACATTAATGAATGGTGAAGTAGGTTCAAGGGTCCCAATAGTCACTTATACACTAAATTCACGTTCTTCTTTCCCTCTGATTGAAAAAAAAATAGCCTCAAGATCATACAATAATTTGGTGAGTAAACAAAAAAATTGCAATTAATTTATTTTGGAATATATCCATCTTCTCCTATACAATACATTAATCAGGACTACTGAAGACACAATCTTCCTCTCTCCAGTTGCTCCTGTCCATGGATGCCTAACACCAATCCTCAAAGCTGGTGAGCATCTGTCAATCTTTGTCTCTCTCCAGTCTGTGACGAAGAGTGAAAATCAAAGGCTAAAGATCTGATGTTCAAAGGTTTTTATCTTTGAAAAATCTTTAAATCGTGCAGTTCACATTGAATTGTGAAAACATTGCACCTATCGAGTGCTCTTACAAAGGGGAAATCAGAAATAATGAAAAATTTAAAAAAATGCATCAACATTAGAGCTAATTGGCAACCTCTGAATTTTACAATATGCCAATAAACTAAAGTGTTTCAGAGAAGGAAACAACAATGATAGAGAAGAGGTTAAGAAGGAATTGGAAGACGAAAGTTACATTTCAATGTTTTAGAAGTCTGAAGAATAATGAAGGAGCAAGGGATGATGGGTAGCTGATCTTACAGGGCAGATATTCAGTGGGGAAAATGCCACTGATCACAAGCTGAGGGGCTTCAAATTTTTGAGCATATTTTATGGTTTCTAGAAAATATTGTAAATATGTTAACTGTGAAAAATATATTACATCTGCAAAATCCACATTTTTTTTCTGGAATAAATGCCTCATATAAAAGCATCCTTCAGAGATGCAAGCAGCTTGAAATTTTGGTAAAAACAAATGATGCTTTATAACTTTAAGAAGTCAAATATTTAACTTATCAATATTAGTTTCCACTGACCATTGGGATGATGAAATGACCTGGTAAAATAAATTCTAACTCATTTTCAAACAAGCAGGATTTCCGAGGAAGTTCAACGTAGTCAGTACCTGTCAGAACAAGGAAACTGACAGTAGTGTGAACAATTGTAAGACTATAGATCTGAGGCTCAGAAAATGGACCAGCAGTGGGAAGAGCAGAAGATAAACATGGCAGTAATAGGGCATTCTATCATTAGGGAATAGATAATGTGCTCTGCAGCCAAGAGCAAAACTCCCAAATGTGCACTGGTTCTCAGATATGGGTCATCTCACAGCAAGAGAGGAACTTGGAAAGAGAAATAGTATCATGTCAAAATAAGCAACATAGATAAGAAATGGAGGATTCTTGTTGATGGAGTATCAAGGGTTAGGCTCTAAATTAAATAGCAGGGCTTAGGAAGATAAATAGCATTTTATTATAGTACAAAACCAGGAACACACCCTTCAGCCCAAGATGTCTGCGCAGAATATGATGACCAAATTAAACAAAATCACTTCTCTCTGTACAGGATCCATATCCCTTCATTTCCTTGCATATTCATATATCTATTAAAACATATCTTAAATGCTGCTATTTTATCTGGCTCCACCACTATCCTGGCAGTCCATTCCAGACACCTACAACTCAGTGTAAAAAAAAATTACTCATGCAACTCTTTTAAACTTTCCTTAAATGCATATCCACATTTTAACCCAGAAAACAATTTTCACTGTCTACACTATTCATGCTTCGTATAATTTTATAAGCTCCTCTCAGGTCTTCCCTCTGCTTCCAATGCACCAGAGAAAACAACCCAAGTGTGTTCAATCTGATATTCCATAATCCAGGCAATAACCTTGTAAATCTCATCTATTCCCTTTCCAGAGCTCCACATCCTTCCTGCAATTGCACACAGTTATGACTTTGCATCATGTACAAATTAGTATCAGCGTAACAACATAGGGAATGACAAATTATAACATTCAAAATAGATTGCGGATAATGACAAGAAGGTAGTGTAGTGCAGTCAGGGAAAACAATGAAAGACATGTATAATAACGTCAAAGTTAAAATACCTTTGGATAGAGATTAAAGATAGCAAAAGATCAATTATGATTAGGAATAGTCTAGAGATCACTGGAGTAAGAAACATGTAGACAAGTTAAGGAACTTAATTTAAAAAGAATAATAATTAAGGGGGATTTAAACAACACTGATATTAATCAGATAGATGAGATAGATGATGGCAAAGGGGCAGTAGATTCCTGCACTGCGTCACAAGATGACAAGACAAAAGAACAAAAGTAGACCATTTGGCCCATCATGTCTGCTCTGCCACTCCACCATGAGGTAAACCATTTTCCATCTAGTTCCAAATTCTGGCCCATTCCCCCATATCCCTTGATACCTAGATTCCTATCAATCTCCTCCTTAAACTCCCCCAATGATTGTGCCTCCACAGCTGTATGTGGCAATGAATTCCACAAATCCACGACCCTCTGGTTAAAGAAATTTCTCCTCATCTCTGTTTTAAATGGGTCCCCTCTAATTCTAAGACTGTGCCTTCTTGTCCTTTACTCACCCACCAAAGGAAACAACTTATTCACAATACTCTGACCAATCTATGAGATCCCCTCTCATTCTTCTATACTCCAATAAATACAGTCCAAGTGTTGATATACTCTCCTCGTATGTTAGCCCTTACATTCTGGGAATCATCCTCGTGAACCTTCAATGAACTTTTCCAACATCACTACGTCCCTTTTAAGATAAGGGGTCCAAAACTGCACTCAGTACTCCAAATTAGACATCAAGACTAATAGGCCTGTAATTTTACTTTTTCTGCCTCCCTCCTTTCTTAAACAATGGCATCACATTTGTGACTTTCCAGTCTTCTACAGCTAGGATATGGATCCTGTACAGTCCTATCTGGTCTGGAAGATTTATCTAACCTTAGTCCATTTAGCTTACTAAGCACTTCCTCTCTAGTAATCTTGACCGTATCTAATTCTATTCCCTGAGACCTTTGACTATCAGGTATTTTGCTAATGTCTTCCACAGTGAAGACTGATGCAAAATATCCATTTAGTTCCTCTGCCATCTCCCTGTTGCCCATTATAATTTCTCCAGCATCATATTGAATCAGTCCTCTATTTACCTGTCTATTTTTAAATTCCTTATATATTTAAAAATACTTAGTATCCTTTTGTATATTATTTGCCAACTTCCTTTCATAATTCATCATTTCTTTCCAAATTATTTTCTGAGTTTTTTTTCTATAGGTTTACCAGTCCTCTGTTTTCCCATTAATTTTTGCTTCCTTGTATGCCCTCCATTTTGCTTTCACTTTGGCCTTAACCTCTTTTGTTAACTACATTTGTGTCATATTTCCATTCATAATTTTCTTTTTTCTTGGAAAATATCTAACCTGCACTTTCCTTATTTCTTGAAGAAATATCATCCTATTCTGCTCTGCTGTCCCTCCATCAAGCTTACATTTCCAGTCTCCTTGGGCCAGTTTCTTCCTAAACCACTGTAGTTTACTTTTCCTTTTCAAATTTGAAACTGAATTCAATCATATTTTGATCACTATTTATGAAGGGTTCCATCACCTTTAGTTCCCCAATCACCTCAGGTTCATTGCACATCACTCAATCCAAAACCACCAATTCCCTGGGGGGCTTATCGACAAGCTGCTCCAAAAAGCCATCCTGTAGGCATTCTACAAACTCTCTCTCCTGAGACACAGAACCTTTTTGACTTTCCTAATCCCCCTTCATGTTAAAATATTCCATAATTATCTTGACATTTTCCTTCTGACATTTTTTTCTATTTCCATCTGTAACTTGTAATTCACCTCCCTGCTGCTGTTCAGGATCCTTTATATAACTTAAAGTTCTTTTACCCTTGCTATTTCTTAATGCAACCCATAAAGATTCTAACTCTTCTGG